>NC_051273.1:18093303-18265803 GCF_015220745.1 Sebastes umbrosus
GAACTTAAGCTAATATACTAGCTAATATAGCTTGTTGAAACAATGCAATATGAAAGGCAACATCCAAAAAGGAACTGGGTCAAAAACCGGCAGTTATATGGGACCACTAAATACAATGGTACAATAACTACACTAGTCTACAGCCACTCTATTGTCTCTGTGAGGCCGTACTTAGGCACAGTGGGAGTTTGAGCTAAATCCTAACATTAGCCAACCCTGTCTCCTATAAAAATACGTTTCCATTCAACTAAACTGCATTCTCAATTATGTTTTGAGGGGAAATGTATTTTCTCCCAGATTACTGTCACACTTTAAACAGTTTTAAAACATGTGGTTAACGTTGTAAAGTGAAACAAAACAAAAAATGAAACAAAACGACTTTGTTATGTTGGGTTTAGTAATTAAAACGACATGGTTTGGCTTAAAATTAATCAGTCAGGGGATGAAATTTATTACAATTGATCCTGACGGTGACATAAATGTCTCCACTAAACTTCTTGGCAATTCATCCAAAAGTGGTTGAGAATTGTTATTCAAAACCACAAATATCAACCTCATGTTGGCTGCAGGAGGAAAAGTCAGGGGATTACCAAAGTCAGTAGGCGTCATCCTCTGGGGACCATGAATGTCTGTAGAGAATTTCATGGCAATCCATCCAATAGCTGTTGAGATATTTCAGTCCAGATCAAAGCAGTGGACCGACCGACATACAGCTATATCTACTGTAGAGCCATATTAGCTAGAGCCATGCTGTAGCGTTTGTACAGTATGATGGGAGGATGTGATCCAGGCCCACAGGCAGGCAGGTAAGCAGGCAGTAGCTGCGCCTCAGAGACAGAGAGTTTGGGCCACACAGCCAGGCGCCAACATGTTTTTTGGTGGGGGAGGGAAGTGAGTTGTGCATGTTAATGTCTGTTTGTCTTCTCCCATATTGTGGGCTGGCTGGCTGGGACAGGCCGTCCGGGTGGCGGGCCTGTCACGGGCCCGTCAGTGCTGCTGTCACGCACCATTGTGGCAGTGTGGGATTGATGAGGAGCAGCAACAGGATGACTAATGGCTGCCGGGAAACAGGAACAGGAAGAGGAGGAGATGAGAAGAGGAAGACGAGGAGGAAGAGAACTCAAGTTGCAGGTAAAATAAAATTGGATTTGTGAGGTTTTGTGAGGCTCTGCAGAGCATCAAATGGAAATGAAGGAAAATATCAGAGATTCATGTCTGTAGACTGGAATGTCAGTTTTTCTAAGCTTTGGTTAAGTATCAGTGCCTGCTGGACATTGATAAAATGATACAATTACTGTGCTCTTGGACGGAGGCACTCCCGCGTCTTTTTTCTTCGTGTTATCAGGAAATTCCCGGCGAAATATCCTTCAAAGTAAAGCTCCCATTTATTAACATGTGAGGGAGAGAAGTTATTTCATCCTGTTTGGTCTGACTAAGAAAAATACCATGGCTGGATTATAATCAGACGGGGGCCAAAAGTTTTTTTTAAAGTTAAATAATAAATATTTCATACCATTTAAAAGATATTTAGACCATAGACGGTGTATAAGAAGCAGACAACTCCCAGACCGGACAACGCCATGTTAGCGACCTGTCAATCACAAGGTAGCCACGTCCTAAAGCATCCCCTGCTTTATGGTCTATTTGACTCTAAATGGGACCATAATTTACTTAATGAACATCATGCTGTATTGAAGAACACTTGAAACTAGCGATTGAGACCATAAACTCATGTTTACAATGTTTACTGAGGTAATAAATCAAGTGAGAAGTAGGCTCATTTTCTCATAGACTTCTATACAATCAGACTTCTTTTTGCAACCAGAGGAGTCGCCCCCTGCTGGCTATTAGAAAGAATGCAAGTTTAAGGCACTTCAGCATTGGCTTCACTTCTCAGACCCGGAGGTTGCCTACAACTCTGATGATGTCATGTGAATTATGATGTTACAGAAAGGGAATACTAAGGTGACACTAATTATATGACGAACGCCAGCAACCACTACAGAATGTAGGCACTCTGTCAAGAGCTCAACAGTTCCTACACAACATCTATCTATAATCCCTGGCATGTTCCAACTCCCTGAAATCACTCACTCCACCCACCTGCTACTCCACGAAAGTTTAAACAAACAGTATTTGCAAATAAAGTCTGGTCTTAACCTCTCTTTCCACTGAATCTGATCTCCCTTTCTTGCTCCTCTCCAATTATCCTAATCCTTCCACCCACTCTGTGATGTTTCCTCTCGTCTTTTTTCCCCCCTGACCGCCGCCAAGGGATGTAACGGCTGATGTACGAAGGGTAATGGTCCTCCTCTTCCTCCTTGCACCCCTGCTTTCCTCTCCTGTTGGTTTGCTCGGTGGCCCTCCCTCCCCTAATTCAATTCTACATGCTTTTCTTGGCTTGACCGGCTCCCGTCTTCATTCAACAATTTTTCCCTCTTCCTCCTCCGTGTCTTCTCTGACCTCCTTGCTTTCTCCATTAAATCCTTCTTCACTCTTTTTTTTTTTTTAACCTCATATTTGGTCTCTTCTCCCACTCTTCATCAACTCTCGTTCTGTCTCTCCTGCTCCCAGTTGCTGTGTTTTTAGTGCTGCCTCTGATTTGCAACCTCTGGATGTACCCCGTCCTGCTCTCCTTCTCCCGGGCCGTCTGCCTCCCTCAGAGGGAGCAGCTCGCTGGGGCTGAAAGGGGTCACGCCCGGGTGAGGGATATCACTTCTCCCCTATCTCCTTCTACCTTTCCTTTTCTTATTCACCCTTTAACTCTCTCTTCTCTATATCTTTTTCTCCCCCTTCTTGTCTCCTCTCTAGTCATTCCTTCTCCTCCTCTTTCTCCTCTTCCTCTTTTTCCTCTTCAAGTGACATAATTGATTTGCTGAATTCCTCCAGAAGCACATCAGGCCAAAACCACACTCCAAGACTACCTTTAAAAATGTAATTTCACTATGAGAGGTATTTGGAAATAAAATGATATTTATGATTTCAACATCTCTCATACTGCATATTATATATATGGAACATATTTATATGCATGTGTATATTTCTTTTATGCCAACACAGGAATGATTTAGGCCAGAAGTGTGAGTGTAGGAGTGTGTGATGAATGATTGTACATGTGTCGAGGAGATGCTGTTGAAGAGCTTTGTGTACACAGATGCAGAAAGAGAGTGAGTGTGATGAGGAGTAAGGAGACAAAAGGGAGAAGATGGAGATAGAGAGAGAGAGAAAAAAAAGAGAAACTGGCCGGTGTGTGTTCTTGTGGGGGGCAACTGAGGGGATCGTCTTCCCCCCTCGGCCCCTCCCTGGCCCCAGCCAGAAGCCTCCAGGGGTCCCTGGGTTCCTGAGGAAAAACATCTCGGCCCCCATCACCCCTGAACCCAGCGCTGGGCTGTTTACCTTGGCCTGGCTGCCTGACAGCTTTACTGATGTTACATACAGGCACACAGGGACCCTGATTCAGAGAGGGAGCGGGAGAGAGGAGGAGGAGGAGGAGGAGGAGGAGGAGGAGAGCGGGATAGATGAGGAATGGAGGAGTGAGTGGGATGGAGGACGAGTGACAAGGATGGAGGGTGGAAGGGGAGGACGAATGGCACAAGTTGAGGTGAAAAGTAGAGAATATCGAGGAGTAAAGAGGAGGCGGGAGAGGTGTGAGGGAGCGAAAGTGTTAGCTTACTCTGATCTTAATCACCACGATCAGACCCATTTGGGGAGATCTCCAGAGGAGAAAGCTGCTCAGAGGGCAACAGAGTGCACACTGAGAAGAAATATTGCCGGCAAAAAGTCTGCACTGGAAGTACAGGCATTCATTTTCATCAGCTTTCTAAGCAGATCGCCGTGTATATAAAGCAATATTTTGTTTTTAGGATCATTGCTCAACGTATAGTGTGTGAGATCTGGAAAGCAAATGTGGAATGGAGACTCAATATTTTGACAGGAGCTAGCGTTACTCATTACAGTGTGGTGTAGAAATGTATAGGCACTTTCCATACTGTTCATGGGGAGAGAATGGCAGGGAGGGGGCTGCTGCCACTCACTATACAAATGTTGACACAAGTATAGTTTAAATAAATGAACATTATCAAATTTGGAAACAAAGCATCAGGAAAAACTCCCTCATTCATTCAACTATAAGAAGTATGAGCCAGGGAGGCTAATTGTGAAATAGGGTGCAGAATTTGGTAGAGATTCCAGCCCGTTCTAGTTCCCAGGGCGTCAAATACCGACGCTTTGTCACGGCCGTCGGCATTCGATACCGCCGCACTAGGCACCCTTTCGCAGTGGCATGAGATGCACAGGGCTTCCCATTCACTACAATGTAAACCCATCTGCGGCAACAATAAACGCTTATGGAAATTGCTGCGGTGACGTATTATAAAGAGCAAAAGAAACATACAGGGTGGGCGGGAGGGTCCCGTGTTCACAACGTCAAGTCACATTTGCACTATAAAAACATAGTAATTTTAAGCCCATCCATGTTGTTTTTTCCTAAACCTAACTAAGTGGTTTTGTTTCCTAATCGTAAGCAAGTTTTTTGTTTAATTCACAACATTAAGCACATGTTAAGTGCGACGGAAAAGGTAGGGATGCACCGATACCGATAATAATATCGGCTAGCGGCCCGATACTGATTCAAATAGCTGGATTGGAATCGGAAACAATGGAGCCGATCTATTCAATTTAGCTGTATGTTTATATACTATACACATTATGTACTGGGATTTTAATCCCCGTTTAAATTTTGACCAATTTATTGCTGCATTACAGTGGTTTACACTTTCATTTTAAATTCTGTTAATTTTGAATATTTTTGACCAAGTTCCTTTTATTCTGACAATCAATGACAATTTAATAAATATATATCAATGTATTTATTTGTTATATTTAGTTTTTTGTTAAGAAAGCAATAACACATAAAAGAATGATCCCAGTCACTTCCACACAGTGAGACATACAGCTTATTAATTAAACACTGGTATCGGATCGGTACTCGGTATTGGCCGATACCCAAAGCCCAGGTAACGCTATCGGTATCGGGACTGAAAAAGTCGGATCAGTGCATCCCTAGGAAAAAGTGACGACGAGGGGTCTGACAACACGCCAGTATGACGCGTTGGGATGAAAAAGTGTTTGAGATTCAGTAGAAACGTCCCAGATGTAGGGATGTCGATGATCAAAGAAATTTTTAGTTGACTAACACTCATACGATTTTGTCAACTAATCGATTAGTTGATTTAATTGGCAGATCTGTAAAACTGAGTTTCTCCACAAAGAATCACACAAAAACACTACTTTAAATCTGGTGTTTACCAGAGACGTGCTCATAAGTTTCTTAAAATAAGTCTTTCAGCATCAAAAAGGCATAAAATAAAACTTATTGACTAAAGAAATGTTATTCGACGAAGACCAAAAGGACTGATTAATCGACTAGGAGGGGGCAGCCTTACCCAGATGGTCAACTTTTTTGGAAGTTTTTTATTTTTTTTAATTTGGAAGTTAGTGAGAACAAAACAAGGGGAACCACGCTCCAATGATGATTTGAATTTGCATTCATCCTTCATCATTTCAGAACAAAACTTCCCCTCACGCCTGGCAGTTTGTCTATTTGTAGGCGTTTGTTTGTCCATTACTTGTTGGGCCTGGCCGGGCCACGGGGGTTTCTGCAGTGGGGTGGGAGGTCTGTGTTTTGCAGCTCAGAGCTCTAAGTCTTGTTTGTCTGTCCTGAGCAGCTGGACAAGCTGTAATAATACAAACGGGCCTTTGAACAGGCTGCTGTGTTGTGCCGCTCTGGTTTGGGTTACATCCCACACATACACTTTGCTCGCTCAGAAACACACGCACATATGACGGGCAGACTGACATGCACACACCAAAAACACATGTTCACACGCTCGTGAACGCAGGTGGACGTGGAGACGTGCGTGCAAACAGATACAGATACACACAACAATACACCCTTGATCACAACTAAATAAAGCCTGCAGTGATCTCTGTCTAACTGTGATTGATCATCTTAAACTTGGCCGTCACGCTGCCTGTTTGTCTGTCTCCTCTGTTTGTTTGTTTGTTTGTTTATGTGGACAGACGGGTGGCTTGCTTGTTGTTTGTTTATGGCCGATCATTTGTCACAATAAATCAGTAGGGAGGAACACACACACACACACACACACACACACACGCACACACACCTTTGAGCCCCCTGGATTGTTTCCACTCCTCTCAAACTGATTTAGGCTTACACAAACACTTCAGGCTTGCTGCGCTGTCACAATCACACGCTGGACGCTGCAGCTCCCACCGAGAAAAAAAATGGGACATAGTTGAGTGCCACCCCGCCCCACTCTACTACACTGACGGATGACTTCCTCTGTCGTTATGTAATGGAGTTCAGGGCTTCACCTGCCCTAGTCGGGCCCGGGCCAGTGGCCTCTGTGCTAACACCAGGATATGAGAGGACAGGGAATTGGTCTGTAGGTTGCTGGGTCACTACTCTGGGGAGCTACATCAATACCAGTTGGGGAAACGGGGGGAGGGGTTGGGGATGTCCACATGTACTGTATGTTAATACAGATTTCCACTGATTTGGTTTCAATGAGTATGACCTCTGCAGTAAAAGGCGTATTGTGTCATAATGGATCACCATGAAAATACTTTTGCCAAGTCTATTTCTTTTTGGCAAACTGTACATACCACACCAGTGAAACAACCAAAGACTGTATATAAGAAGAGCACGTAGTCACCGTGATGTCACCCATTGGTTTGTGGACTGCCGTTTTGAAGCCTTGAGTTCGGCATTTTGGCAGTCGCAATCTTGGTTTTTGCAACCAGAAGTGACACGAGAGGGTGGAGCTAAGTACAACCGAACGCTGAATAAGACATTTTTAGGCAACCAAAAGACGGAGACACGGACAACACCCAGACCGAACAACGCCTTGGCAGCAACCTGTAAATCACGAGGTAGCCACGCCCTAAAGCATACTCTGCTTTATGGTCTATTTGACTCTAAATGGGACCATAATTTACTAAATGAACATCATGCTGTATTGAAGAAGACTTGAAACTAGCGATTGAGAAAATAAACTCATGTTTACAATGTTAACAATCTGATGTCTTTTTGCAACCAGAGTAGTCGCTTCAGTTTAAAGCACTTCAGCATTGGCTTAATTTTCAGACCTGGAGATTGACCACTGGATAAGTCCCAAGGTATATATAGTCAGGGCCCAGTATTGTACATGCTGGCTCACTGGTGTAACTAATAACACTGGCTTTGTTCGATTGTGGTGGACCAGTAATTCTTTCCTGTGCTTTTCCTGCGAGAACAAGTCAAAACATTTGTTGTGAATAAAAATGCACTTGTAAACTCTCAGATCTGGGACTTTTAATTAGTGCTTTATTAAATACAGCTGCACTGGATGGACCAACCAGTTAATCCTGTACACCATATGTTAAAGGGGTAGTTTGGGTGTTTTGAAGTGGGGTTGTATGAGGTACTTATCCATAGTCAGTGTATTACCTACAGTATACGGCGGTTTGAACGCTCCTGGTTTGGAGAAGTTGAAAGGAGTTGCAACAGGAGTTTTTAGTTGAATAAGCTACCTCGTTCTCATAGAACACATCTACTTTTTCAGTAATTAATGTTATTTGCCATTTATTAGCACACAATGACTATGGCTAAATGCAGCCACAACACACAGCCACAATTCCCCATGCAAACTGTCTAGTGCACACAATAAAGGCATTTCGATTACTGTTCTTATTTTTATTGTCACATCACAGTAAATAGGCCTAATTTGCAGCAGACGTTGTGACTTCTCATGACAGAAAAAGCACATCAACGATGTCTCCGTCCATGACAGTGAGCCAACATGCACAACACCAGGACCCTGAAACTGAAGCAGCTAAATGGAATTCAACCAGCATTAATGTGATTATTTACACTTCTGTTTTGACTTACTGTGACATGTCAAAATGTCCACACTGAAAAAGGCTTATATGCAACTGTCAGTGTTGCTCTATTCCCAACATAACTTGCAATTAGACATTATTGACTTTGTTGTCTCCCCCTGTAGGTGTGATTTAAAACAGCGAGTGTAAATCTCTACTAAATATGAATTATTACTGTTAACGCTCCAGAGTTTAATCTGGCAAAATCATTGAAAGCACTTGTGTGGGTGCACCACGGGCGTGAAGGCCTTTAACACGGTCGAGTCTGCAGTGAATAATATGATTTATGTCACAAACTGAACATCCTTCATTGGATTAATTGGATGAAAAAAGCTCTATTTGGAACTTTATTTATTTGTAAGTGATTTGATTTAAAAGTGTATTGACTTTACCTGAATTAGGATGTGACAGTGCCAGCGGAGAGAGCCAAGGAGGGACTTGGGCTGTGATCTGCCTGGATTATGCAGCCATGGGTTATACAGAGTTGAACATCTGGTTACAAAGACAGCAGATATTGTGTTACTCATCCCTGACAGCAAGAGAGGAGCATGTAAGAGACTCAGAGATGAGCAGACAGATGAAGATTTGTTTTGCAAATTATTCATGTGTTAAGAAGGATGTCCAAAAGTCTACGGCCTCGGGCTGCTATTGTCAAACCCTCTGACAGTCAACTTTAGAGCATCTTGCAAAGCCAAAGAGCAATATATTTCACTGAAGAATTGTTCTGCCAAATCAGCACTAAAACACAAGTGAATATTTCACTTACATGTCACAGTTGGTGAGTAGGAGGAATTCAATGGGATGCCTTTCTATGTTTGACTTACTGTGTCTTTACTAGACGTGCATTGAACTGAACATTTACTTCAACCCAGCCATCTCTAATCTTTACCTAAATGATGACATTTATGGAATAAAATAAAGCTTCCAAATGGTTTCCAGTTTACAAAACAGGTATTGCTAAAAAAAAAAAGGAAAGAAAAAGGAAAAGAAAACAGTATGCTACTACTATTCCAGGACAAATACAGCAGTGGCATCCTGGAGGAGAAAACAGAAAAACCTCCATAACACTCCCCTGTAAATCACTACTTGTACTAACCTATTGAACTTAGAAGCTACTTGATTTTACAGAGGAAAACAAATATGTCCATACTGCTAAATTCGTTAGACAAATAAAAATAGAAAGCCGCAAATCAGAAATCAACATCAAACCCAGTTTCCTACCTGTCTCAGGGATAAGGAGATCAGATGGCAGGCATGTTATCACCACAAACACTGGCAATCCAGCTGCAACTGGAACAATTGCAACAAATTACAAATACTATTATTCAACCAACATGTTGTTGCATTGATCTAAATAGTTTTCAAACATTATAGGATTATTCAAACCGGGTTTTCTCACCGTTGGCAAAAGGGAATTCCCTGCAAAATACATGGCATAATAGCACATTATGTTGCACTTCCGGTATTTTCCCGGTGCCTTCTGACCTCTGACCCCCCATCTGATAGGATTTATGCTTTTAGATGTTTTATTACAGAAAGTGCAGGCTATGAAACCCATGATGACCAAAGTAGTCATAAGAGAGATAAGATAAGATAGAACTTTATTAATACTAACTGGAGGAAATTCTTTTGCCAAAGATAGCTCAAAAATTACAACAACATGAGAATAAAAAAACACAATAGAGTGTAGTGTAGGCTATGAAGTTATATCAGCAAAAAGTGCCTAATAGAATAACAATAAAAGTGAGATAAATGTAGTAAAAAGGGTAAACTAAAATCGAAAAGTAATATTGTGCATGATATTCTGTCATTGTGTTACTTATGGATGGATTCATAGTGAAACATTTTTGCTGGGGACCCCCCGGAACTCCCTCAAGGGCCTACTTTAAAAAAAAAAACACTGCGTAAACCACCCGGTTAAGCTTAATAATTTTGAGGCTGCCAAACCATTTTTAATTTAAGCTTTAACTCAGTCTTGCAGTTTGATAAGCCAAGCACAGTGCTTCTATCAGTAACTTCATGATTTTGAAGGCCACCATGACGTTTTGTTGACCTAAACAAAGTGCAAATCTTTGTTTTTGTCTTTGGATCAAAGGATAACATGACCAACAGCTGACATAATAATTTACTCAATACATTGCCAACAGAAACACACATAATTGCATTCCATTTTTTATTTTTTTATTTGTGTCATATACTGTGGGCTACATAAAGTAGAATATGGCTATATGGCCAAAAGAAAATGACAGTCACCGAAAGAGAACATGGGATGATGACAGAGAAAGCAGAGAAACAGAGAAAACCAAACAGAAGGACATCAGGATGACATTATAAAAATAAAAGTGTGCCTCCGTCTCGTCCTGCCAGCCCCTCGCTGCCCTCTGCTCCTGACCTCGAGGCCTTGGGGTGAGTTTGTAAACTGTTTCTCAGTGACCTCAACATCTGACCACTCTGTCCTGTACCTGCAATAAAACACAGACTACAAACACAAGCCAGCCACATCTGCAAAGACCAACGAGCAGGCCTCACAGTGTCCGCTTCAGCAGAGAGTGAGAAACCCTTTCCAAAACACAATCACGCTGTTCGTTTGTCTGCCTCTGTTTGCACTTCCTCATTTTTATGTTGAATTTATGTTGTGGGGAGATCTGAACATGGTGTGTGTGTGTGTATGTAGGTGCACATTTGCAAGTCCTCGCTCCATTTAACAGCCTCATATTTACTTGTGAACTTTTGTGGGAGTGCACATGACACGGTTCATCTGTCTCGCTCTCGCCACGTTTTGTTTTTACAGGGCATGCTGGGCTTTTTTTTTTTTTTTGTTGTGTTTGGTTTGTGACTCCTCAGCCACAGTCTTCATTAGATGATGAAGGGGAACAGTATTTGTGGTGGGAAGGTGAAGGTCAAAACAGTGTTTGGAATACACACGCATGAGTGAGCCGCGTTGGACTACGCAGACTCTGCTGAGTCAGCAAAAACAACAGCTGTATGTTTTCTGGAGGCACTAGATGTCAGTTTCTGCTTTTATGGGAGTTTATGTTATATGTTAGATTTGATTTCTGCCAAAAAAAATCTGTGATTATGCCTCCATTAAATAGTTTTGCAAGTTTTGAGTGAATTTGTGATAATAGTGATATTTCCATCAACTATCTTTATGTGAATATATGCAAGGTGACATTACATGATTACATAATTAATCAAGCACTAATAACTCAGATACATCATGGCATTTCATTGCTGATATTGTGGTTACATACACTTCCATGTAACCCTGTGTAGAAATAAGGGATTAAAGTAATTTAGTTCCAAATAAAGTGAAGTGAAAATGGCTATGCAAGTCATTTAGTATTGAATACAGTAAGAAATAGCTAAGAAAGGGACTGAAATACAAAGGGTTACCCCCACCCTTTAGGCCATTTTCCTTAAATGATAAATGGCAATTTTGTGTTGTGAATGATGAATGATGAATGTAAGATGGGGAAAATGATGAAACGTGGCTCTATTTTCATCATATCACAACTGTTTTAGTCAAATCGGCTATAAATGAATCAAACCACTTGATAATTTATCACTCGATTTTGAATTTCACATCCATTCTTACGGCTTCATATTCAATTCACATGCATTTTTTTTTAATAATTTTTGTTACTTCAACCAATCATAGTCATATGCTGTACAGACTGTTCAGGATTCAAGATTCAAGATGTTTATTGTCACGCCAGTTATACAGGTACAATCGTGTGAAATGCTTTTTGCTGGCAAGCTCCATTAAAATAATAAGTTATATTACAATTATAAAAGGAAATACTTTGTACAAGAATATATACAGGCATATTAAGAACATATACATTAAGATCATATACAATATATACAATATAAGATATATTTTTGTGTGAGAAGGTGTCGTGTGAATTATCTATTCTGTCATATTATGCTACATAAATACAAATTAATTTGACTTAACCAATAATTCAGCAATTAATAATTCAGTTCAAAATCATATCAAAGGCTAATATTTATGGTTAACCAAAATGAAAACACAGATTGGGCCTTTAGTTTCAACTCTTCTCATTCTGATTGGTCATTCAGTGGGTGAGTCAGTGAGAGCTGTTCTGATTGGCTGTAGATGCGGAAGTGAAACTGAGAGGGCGTGTCCACACGCACAGCGCGGAGGGATACGAGCGAGCGAGAGAGAAAGTAGGACGTCCACAAACAACAGTGAAACAGTGAGTTAAGACGTCACTTTTACCTACATAATTAGAGTTAAGTAGGTTGTGTGGCTGCTAGCTAGCTAAGTGAACCAAGAATGAGTTTCAGCTTGGACTGGATGGTGGATTCAGGGTCAGATAGGCCCCATGGTGACCTGTAAAGCTGTGTGGGTCCTCTGATGAACACACCTGTTGAGATGTTTCAAGGTCAGCACCATTGGTGACCCGGAAAAGCCCTTGGGTGCCTCTGATGAAGCCTCTGCTGTCACCTACAACTCTCTGACACAAGCCGTCTCTCCAGGACAGAAACAGAACTGTAAGTTTTAACAGACAACCCTCACACAAGCCTGTCTAGTGTTTCCCTATCATTTTCAGTGTTTTGTTTAGTGCACAGTGACCCATCCTTAAAGGGACTGTTTGTAAGAATCAGAAATTCTTGTTAACAGCGACACCTGTGGCCATTAAGTCAACGAAAGTCAGTGTCCGGTTGCTCGAGCTTGTGCTCGCTCTACATAGACATGAACGAGCATCGCTCAAAACAGTGAGGCGACACACGTCAGCTAAAACCACAATATCACTCTATATTTCACCTGCTTGGCAGTAATGTTAGCTGACCAGACGAAGGTCTCTCCATGAATCAATGCTGATCCTAGTGTTGGCTTTTCCTGCTTCAGCCTCCCGACCGCGGCCGGAGGGAACAGGGGAGACACCGGAGTTTTGGTCGGAGACGATAAAGTTTCTCGCTGCAGAGCCCCGTCACTTCACAAGACACTGGAAACCTCTGTTGGTCTGGAGGAACAGCAGCAGTTATTTCTGCACAAACGTCCGAAGTACATTCACTAGATATTCTCAGCGCTACGAAGTCTTCTGCAGTGTGTAGTGTGCGCGCATAAACGTGAGAGTGGAGCGAGCTGAGTGAAGGCAGGCAGGCAGAGGAGCAGAGACTCCGGCCCTGGAGACCAAAGCTACGGTCTTCCCCGCGTCCTCCGACCGCAGCCAACACTGTTTTTGCAAGACGGGCTTCACTAGATATAACTTTGCGTTTTTGGTGCTTCCGTGTAGTTTGTGTTGGAATCTCGTCTGAACAGCGTAGCCACACGCGAGCGCGCATGGGACACCGACCCGGATTGATTTGTACGTGTAAGAAGTTACAAACAGTCCCTTTAAAGTTGAATGGTTATTTCTGTAAGCAGGTTGTAATAATTTCCCTTTATAGAGGTAAACTTTAATGATAGCTACTTTGAGATACAAACCCAAAAGCCGTCATTCTAGTCTAAACTCAGTCTATGGCGTTTTAAACATGGCGTAGGGCATTGAGGTGCTATATCCGACCCTTTTTATTCTTTACTGTTTATGTTTTCTGATAGAGTTGAGGCATAATAATGAAAACTGGCAGCATGATATGAATGCTTCGTCTATAAGAGGCAAAAGTACCAAGGTCTATCTACTGTGTTTTCATCAACCTTTATCACATCTTCTCTTCTTTGGTATCTCAACTTTTCCAACTTAGCCAAAGTGTAAAAAGTTGTTTTTTATGAACAGGTCAAAATGCACAGAAAGACTGGTGGATGGAAGGAAATGTACCGTGTGCGTCTATGAGCCACAATATGGATGAATGTGTGTTTGCGTATGTTATTGTATGGAGTCTGGGATGGTTTCTCTTGACTGTTTAGACCTCCTGTGCCTCCCTGTTGTGTTGTGGTGGCCTCAGTAGCACTTGCATCATGCAGAAACGTATCTTATGTCTCGCACACACACACTCAAATGCCTTTTGTTGGCGTCTTCCAGTCCCACTGGCCACCCCTGCTGTTTGTTTAGTGTTTGTCAAGTTTATGATTGCCATGTCCAATGCTCTGTGTGTGTTTCACGTTAAAAAAAAGTGGATCTGCCTTGGAGAATAGGAGAGCGCTAGGGGAGTATAATGAGAAATGGACAGAGAGAGAGAAAAAGATAGAAAGAGTGAGGAAAGGAGGTGTTTCCTAACGTTTGCTGAGCTCATGTCAGAGTGACAGATGAGACAAGGGAGGGGAAAGACAGATCAAGAAGTGGGGTGGAAATGAAACGGGGAAATGACTACGGAAGAAGAGCAAAGGGGTGGGAAGAGGAGGATGAGTTGGTGGGAAAGAGCAAGAGGGCATGTGGAGGCCACGCGTACCACAAAAAAAAAACGGGTTAAAATGAAAAATGTGATATAGCCCTGCTGGCTAGCGGGGGCCAGATTCAGCGCACAGGCGGGAGGGAGGGAGGGGTTGGGATAGGGCTTTAGAGGGGCTATCGGGAGCAGCACATCTGCAAAAGCCATTAAGGAGTGTCTATGTATGCGGCGTGACGTTGTGTTTTCTCTGCCAGGCCTGCTTTGGGCCTGCGCAGCAAAACTGGGGTCGGGTTTCGTCAGCGTGCAGTGGGGGGCCGTCTCCAGTTGACGCGTGATGATTTAGTCAGGTGTGAGCGTGCACTTTCCAATTTGCAGGGAAATAAATTAGAAGTGATTTTTTATGAGGCCTCTGTCCCAGGCTGTCTCGAGGCTCTCTCTCCCTCCCGCTGTGCACTGTCAGCCCAACTGATGTGTTTATAAAGAGTGCTGCAGTGGGAGCTGCCCCCACATAAACACTCATGCACACATGTACAATACATAGGATACACAAAAACACATGTGTGCGTATAGACATGAGTAAGGCAAACAATGAAAAACACACATATGCATGAACCTATATGAGAAACACATCGTTGTGGCAGTGTCTTTGCACAGAAATACAATTGCAAATTGCACACTGTCCCATTTTATATGCTTTTCATACATGTTTACGCTTGTGATGTTGGGCAGTAGTGGAGAGAGAGCGAGCAATGTAATTACCGTTTTATTTTTGTGAACTGTTACCCTGTAACATAATCACCAAGCAGGGACAACTAAGATGAAAATGGACAAGAAGGAGAAGGAAAACAACAACAGGAACAATAACCTCAACCACAGCCGGTGTCCTCATTGTCATCCTCATTACAAACAATTCCTCTGGCTGAGCTCTGTGTTCAGTGAGTTCAGTAACAACATTAAGGAGAGGTGTGGAAATGTCTCAATTCTAAGCTGCATCGCGATGCGGGAATAATTCTGCTTCGATGTAGTGACAGAATTGAATCGGGAGTTTGGCTTCATTTCAGCTCAGTGTGACTCTTTACTGTGTTTTGCTGTCATTTACTGTCGCGCTTGTTTTTCTCCTCTCTTCTCTGTTGGTGTTTCACTGAGAGCTGCTTTGCACACACTACTGTGTGTGGAGCTGAGAGATAGCACTCATCAGTCCGCTAGCTTGTTGCTCGAGTCGCTACCAATATCAGCTGCTCTGTTTTCACAATGTAGGGCTGAGAAAATGTGCTTGCAGGCTGAAATTCAACTGTGGTGTCGTTCTGTTGGAAGATGCAGTGACTTAAGAGTAGAAGAGCTATGAGTAAGGAAAAGTCCGCTAGCCGCTAGACTAATTGATGCAGTGTAAAATGCCATAAGCATTCAGGAAGTGCCCTGTCTTAGAGCTGCTATGTGAAAACATTTGTAGATTACAGCACACTTATAAACACTGCAGAAGGAATTATGTTTTGTTTTTGTAATGTTTATGTTCTGAGGTGGGTCACACAGATACTGGTTTTGAAAAAATGCAACTTTTTATCTGAGTTCAGATTTATCTGACTGCTTGTATTCATTGGTGAAACAGTAGCCATATGCAGTAATATAGAAAATTGAGGATGCAATACTCAATGTATTGCATCCTCAATTTTGCATTTGAATCGTTGACAGGTGAATCGTTATCAAATTGTGAGACTATAGTGAAGATTCACACCTCTAGCATTCAGGCAGTGTTTCTCCAAAAAAATGTAAAATTCTTCTAGGTGCTGCAGCAGCTCTGGATGATATTTAATAAAAACAGAGAAAGACAGGTGTGTTAGTAGTAGAGGACACGGAGCAGAACAGATCCAGACAGAGATGATGGTTTTCTGAGGCGAGGGAAACGTGTTTGCGCTCCACTGGGGTCTAGAAGCCGGAAACCCAAATCCCATCTGACCTCTGACCTGTGTTTGGTTCCCCTGCTACTGCTCCCACACATGGCCCTGGCTGCCTTTACTAAATGACTGCCTGGCTTGTCTTGTCTGGCTGACTCTCATGCTTTTTGTTTATCTCTGTCCCTCTGCCTGCCTGTCTGACTGACTGAACGACTGCCTGACCTGTCTGTCTGTTGGCCTGCCTCGCTGTGAATGAGTGTGTGTTTGTCTCTGTCGGGTGTTTCTAACAGGGTTGAGGAGGATCTGAGGTTCACTCAGTTAATTACCTTTTGTAAGCTGGGTCTGTAGTTGATTTGTCACTGAACTGGTCGCTGTTAACCGACCAGGTTATCATGTGCATGCTCGCGGGTGGTAATTCTGAAACATGGATGTGCATTGTCTGTGTCTTAACATCAGTCTAACATTAACTACAGTCTAACATTAATACTAGCACCTTTTCTAGTCTTCCGACCACTCAAAGCGCTTTACACTTTACACTGACGGCAGAGGCTGCCATACAAGGTGCCAACTTTGCCCATCAGGATCTAATCTAAATACTCATTCACAGCAATTTGTTGTTAAGTGTCTTGCTCAAGGACACATCGACACGTGACCGGAGGAGCCGGGGATCGAACCGACCGACCTTTCGATTGGTGGACGACCTGTTCTACCCTCTGAGCCACAGCCGCCCCCCACTCTGTGTATGTGTTTATTGTGATGGAGGTTTTATAAGAACTGTGTGCTACACAAAACGTCATTTTCATCACCGTTCATTGTAATGTTAGCACGGTATTTTTCTTTCAGCCCTCGTCCCAAATTCGTTCCAAAAGTAATTTTCACCCCCTCGATCCTGTCTTTTACTTGCCAAACGGAAAATCTACCCACATTTGGCGCTTGCCGGGTGTTAAATTCGGACCCTGTGTCTACCAGTTAAATGATCACGGATGGCATCGTTCTCTCTGATGGATAAAGAAAATGAAAAATGCTAAAATGGATTGCCAAATATGGTTGGGCGGCCGTGAATATGCCTGGGCGGCCCGCCCAAACAAAGTCTTATGTGTGGGACCAATGGTTTGTGTATGTATTTTTTTATTTTTCCCAACCGGGTTGGGTTGCTCCCCTCCATGTCTGATGGTACTGTTCAGCCCTTTAAAAGGGAGAATTTGGATACAGGGTTGTGGCTGAAGTTGGATGTGCTTCATCAGATCTTCTCCATTCACGTGCAGCCGATGGCAGGCTCTTTGGGGTTTGGCATTTGATCCACTGTAGGCTGAAGCATGAACTCTCCTCTCATCACCACACCACAATGACATAAACTGAAAACACACTGCCTCATCCAATACCTCAATTGAAAAACATCCAGTTTGAATGTCAAAGGAGAGATATTTTGACTTGAGAGTCAGTGTACATCAACAGACTAAACGGTATGATGCAGTATCCATCATAATCAGTAATAAAGTTGATGATATGTTGCACTACTATTTGAGATTACCTTGTTAGTAAATGAATCTGAAGTTTATTTTGTTACTAATTCTTTTAACATTGTGACAGTACCAGATTGGTAAAACGAGTTAGAGTTAGTGTGCTGTAATGTTGTGGGTATGGATTTACACAATAAGCATGTTGGTAAATGTTTCTGAGTTTAATATAGTCTCATAGAAATGCAGTATAACCCGTTTTCATCACCAGACTCAATGCCTCTTTGAGTCAGTTGAGGATAATTGTACTTATACAATTATTGTGTCAAAGCAATTGGATACTGTTGTGAGAAAACGAGGTATTGCTTTCACACGGTAATTTCAGAGTAATGATTGTCATATGAGAATTTAGGTTTTGTAAGGATTGTGGTGTTTTCATCTCACCCTCCTTTTTTTTGCCTTACAGTACGATAAAGACTTTGTGGTTGGTTTTCTTTGCTTGAAAAGGATGAGCCTTGGCATTTAAAATAAGTCCTAAAGCATTTGCAAAGGGTTATAATACGAGTCGGTAGTTTATTTTACTAAAACCACTTTTAGCAGCTCGGAGGTTTACAGTGGAACTTTGAACGGGAAGTCAGCACACGGCCGTCAGCTCCAGGAGAGTCGGTCTGAATTTGCCTAACCCTCCTACACACAGCAGATGAACGAAAGAGATTGGGAACTTTTTACTGAGGGGGTCAAAGTCTCCTTCCTTTACGAGTTGTTACAACATGAATGGGAGCACTGAGCGAGGGAGGGAGGAACTAGGTACGGAGGAGGGGAGGGAAGGAAGTGAATGGTGTAGTTTTTCTCAGCTATAGCGCCCCTGAGCGAGGTGAGAGGTGGGGGCCAGGGGCCACTGGCTGGGTGGTCAGCGTGATCGGCGAGCTGCGTGTGTTAATGGCTGAAAGTCAGAAAGAGAAAGGAGTTCCGTATGCTAAGTGTCCAACTGTGGGAATAATCAAAAGCATCTGATATTTCCCTCAAGGCAGTTTGATCCTTTCTTCTACTCTTGTTTCTCAATCAGTTCTCTTTCCGTCAGACTACTGCTTCTATTCTTGTGTCATTGTTATTCTATGTAGAGCTTACACATGCACATTCTCTGAGGTTTTGCTCTTTATGGGCTGCAGAATGAGGTGTAGACCAAAATGAGTACTCTAATCGAGTAGCCGCACGGGTCCTAAAACAACAGACTGCATTTAGCCAATATAACTCATTCCTCTTGACCATAAAATATCCAGGCTTAATAAAAAAAGGCATCAAGTATTGAAAGCTTTAAGTGTTTCACTTCACACAGACTCTCACTAAGAAAAACGCAGCAAGCAGAGAGCTACGTTCTCTGTCATGGAATCAATTACTCATTACACAATACTCATTGAAAACGTAATTACATAACTTTACTAATTACTCAACCACAAAAGTAACTTATTACTCACTTACTTACTTAACTTCATTACTCAGCACAGCCCTGTCAAAGGTGCCTTTAACTCCAAAGCCTTCACATGTTTTGTGTACAACGTGTAGAAATACAAAATGAGACATTGTGTTTGACAAGCAGTCAGCCGATGATTTGAAGGTATTTACTGATTGTCAACAGCTAGCTTAAAGTGGAAATGAAGCAGTCAACCACGTAAAGATGATTTACTATATGGATTTCCACTCTAATTTAACAATTTTATAACAAACATGACAAATGTAAAGCAATTAAAAAAGAAAAAAGAAGGTCCGTTGTATCTTTTGTGGCAAGAGCGCCGCCGTGTTGCAGTACTCTTATCCTGTGACGTCACAAGGTTGGTTGGCTCGGCCGAGTTACTCAGATACAACGGTCGAGACAGTGAAAGACGGAGACTGAGGAGACACAGGACAGAAGAAAACAAAAGAGGGGCCACTATTGTATTGTTCTTGGATGTAAAGATGAGTTTAAAATGTTATAGCCAAGGACAAAACAGTCCATTTCATAAACTGCCGCTGAAACGGAGATCAGTACTGCAGCGCTGTCTATAGTGGCACTGAAGAGAAAGAGCCCTCCGATGGGCACTGACTCCAGCTGCAGCCGACTCTGTCTCCCCATCTCCTGCCATCTTGAAGCCTTGGTTATAATCCCAAGCCGACGGACACAACGGACTCGGTGAACAGAGGCGACTGCCCACTCTCCTCGGCATCGTTTCTGTATTGTCTTAGAGCTTTTCCTGTGATCCTCCTCCTGTTTTAGGATTTCTTCTTTTGAACATTTCCCTTGTTGCGTCTTGTATCATGTTATTATAAAGCTGTTTACTGTCACTGCAATTTCTTTCCATATAAACTGCAGAAAAGGCATTGCACATCGCAAAATATCATAAACCAACGTAAGGCACAATAATTTACTTTTGGAACAATATCTTACTTTTTAATCCAAAAATGTTGACTGTCTGGAGGCGGACCACCCGCGTTACTTATGCAATGACATCACTCCACATGGCGTTAAATCCAGTAACTAACTACCATTTTCCTTTTGTGATATTCTTTGTTTCTGCTGGTAACGACGCCTCCACGATCAATCAGCTGATCCACTTCCTCAATACATACATGGATGTTTTTTTTCTGAAGGCCTATAAAATGTATATTTTCTTGTATGTGTTTGACATGTGGTCAAATCTCGTAGTTGTAGGGTGTTGACACAGTTTGATGCATATGTTTTAAGAGTAGCATATGGGCGTAGCGATGTGGTGGAGCGACGGAGAGAGAGGTGGATGTGCTAAGAGCAGACTGATGTTGGCTATCGGAGCAGAGGAGAAATTAGCAGTAAAGTTGTCAAGTGGTAGTAAATGTGCAGGTTTCAGTTTGTATAATGAATAAACACTGCAGCTCCTCAAGACCAACATTTGATGCTGTGGACATGTTCATAATTGTCATGGGATGTAACCGAGGTCTGGTCTGTTTAACAAAGTAACATTAATTACACATAACCCTTTAAATGTTTAATCCAGAAAGAGAAATGGTTGAAAATAGCATGATTATATCCTCCTGGTGTCCTCAATTATTTGTCTCAAACATAGATAAACCATGTCAACGACATCTGATTTAATAAAAGTGCTTGTGATATCTCACATGTGGCTTTTACTTACAACTGAACATTTAGCCCACTTCGTAGAAAATACCGATATATATATATTATGTATCGTCATTCAGCCTAAAAATACTGTGATATGATATTTTTCGGTCCATAGCACGCAGCCCTACTGTGGCGGCCAAATGTTACCAGTGGAAACGCTGCACACTCATCATCCATTCAGTCAGTCGTCAGTCATGCTGTAACACACAGCGTTCCTGCAGTCTTTTTGAGTCTTTGGTAATTCCTATTCAGGCTGTAGCAGCAGTGTGGGCAGCGTGAAGCCACATTCAAGAACAGCTAGCTGTCATCAGACGCTGCTAAACCTAAACACTAGCAGCCACAGACCCTATTCCCTCTTACACTGTTACTGCACTCCTATCGGCTTCCCACACCGACATTTAACAAGCACACATGTTCTCGTTCCTTCGGTATTACTCTGAAGAAATATTCCTTCATATCTTCAGAGCCAGCTCTTTCTCTTATGCTGTCCACACCCGACATCTTTGATCTTCTAATTCCTTGACTTCTCGTGCTGTCTCTCAGGCGGATATCTCTGTCAAATGCACACATGGCAAGTAGGACTGCATAAGCTAAACACAGTCAAAAGTGAAGCATTGTAAATTTATTAAGCTTTGATCCAGAGGGCTCATGTGTGACAGAATGTGTTTGTGAGGGGGGAAATCTAAACCTGGCAGGAGTAAGGGGATGGATCAACAAGATCAAGCGATGTGGGGCGAGAACATTCATTTCAGATGGCCCGGGCCGTGACAGAATTGGTCCTGCATGCTGCTCTCCACCGAGCGCCGGTGTCATGTTCGCAGGTTCCATGTGTTGTAAAGTCGGAGTGGTTTTGGCACGGGGGGCGACGCCAGCTCCTGTTCTGAGGGCGAACCCCATCCTGCCCTGCGCATGGTGGGCCGCGGAGCGACGCATAGCCGGGCGAAAGGAGTGAAAGTGTTGACAACGCTGAAGCTGGAAACCTAACCCAGCCCTGACACTGAATACTCGGGCTGCCACTTCATGTTCCCCTTCACAAACATCAACCCCCTCCGTCGCTGTCTGTCTTCCCCTCTCACTCTTTGTCCGTCTTTTTGTCTCTTGGCTCAAGTTTGCAGTTTTTATTGATAATGAAGTGTTTCGTTAGAGGAAAAGAAATGCCAAAATTCAAAACTGCAGAAGTCGGTTTTACTTTCATGTTTTTTCTCTTGCATCTCTGCTTCCTCTGTCATGTTCTCTCTCTCTCTCGCTGTTAATGTCTGTCGTCACTGTACTTTACTCAGCAGTTTGCACCATCATAAAACAAACGCCGTATAACCTCGAATCACTGAATCATAAAAACAAATATTTGAACTTAGAATAGAAGTGCAGCTGGTGTTGGACATATATCTGTGGATCCCTTGAGTTGAACATGCCTATCTAGTGTAGTGCGTTCTATAGGATAGATAGGAAGGTAGACAGTAGGGTTGCACTGATACTGGATCAGATATCGGGCTGATACTGACTCAAATAGCTGGGTCGGATATCGGTGACAGCGACGATCTATTCAATTTAATTCTATGTTTATATACTATATACATTGTATTCTGGCATTTTAATTCTTGTTTAAGTTTTGAACAATTTGTTGCTGCATTAAAAAGGTTTACACTTGAGTTGTAAGTTCTCTTAATTTTAAAGATTTATTACCAAGTTGCTGGGTTACAATTTGTTATTTTAATAGAATTCAGTAGATTAATTTCTATGTATTTATTTTAGGACTGTCAATCGATTAAAATAGTTAATTGCAAATTAATCGCGCATTTTTTATTCGTTCAAAATGTACCTTAAAGGGAGATTTGTCAAGTATTTAATACTCTTATCAACATGGGAGTGGACAAATATGCTGCTTTATGCAAATATATGTATATATGTATTATTGTAAATTAATTAACAACACAAAACAATGACACATATTGTCCAGAAACCCTCACAGGTACAGCATTTATCATAAAAACATATACTATAAATCATAACAGGGCAAACTGCAGCCCAACAGGCAACAACAGCTGTCAGTGTGTCAGTGTGCTGACTTGCACTATGACTTGCCCCAAACTGCATGTGCATTATCATAAAGTGGGCATGTCTGTAAAGGGGAGACTCGTGGGGTACCCATAGAACCCATTTTCATTCACATATCTTGAGGTCAGAGGTCAAGGGACCCATTTGAAAATGGCCATGACAATTTATTCTCGCCAAAATGTAGTGTAAGTTTGGAGCGTTAACGTAGTATGACATGGTTGTTACCAGTGGATTCCTTAGGTTTTTAAGTTTCATATGATGCCAGTATCTTATATTCTAGCTTTAAAACCGAGCCTGTTACAACCTAAAGATCGCAAGTTGCGTCAAAGAAATTAGTGGTGTTAAAATCGCGTTAACTTTGACAGCTCTAATATGTTTGTTACATGTTGTTTTACAAAGTTAGGAATAAAAGAAGGCTGAGGCATACAGCTTATTAATTATACACTGGTATCGGATCGGTACTCTCTATTGGCCAATACCCAAAGCGCAGGTATCGTATCAGTATCGGGACTGAAAAAGTCGGATGCATCCCTAGTAGACAAATGGACAGACAGACAGACAGACAGACAGACAGACAGAGAGACAGATGGACGTGACATTCCTGTGTGACTGGAAAGGGAAAGATGACTCCACAGCAATCCCTTCAGATGCTCCTCATTCCTGTCCACACAGAGTTATTGTCTCTCAGAGGGAATGGAGACAGGTGTGCACAGAGATTCATATCGTGAACACACTATCGGACAACAACAGTGTATAGTTTAAAGGCGGGAGGACGGAGCAGAGAGACAAAATATTACCCTTCTAATATAAGACAGTGCATCCTAACCAGCTGCAGTGGGCGCTGTTCTGTCACCGACACTCAGCCCTGTTTGACACCTTCACACTGTTTGATATAGAGATGGGTTTTGATGGCTGATGGTGGTGGTGATGATGATGATGGCTGTGAAGGTGGAAATGGTGGCAATGATTTATGTTTACTGGCACTGTAAACAGCTGATAAGAAGCAGCCAGGCTTGGCATCTTATTCTGCAGTAGCTGCAGATTACTCTCATTCACAGTATCAATATCTGATAAGGTGTGAAATATAACACTTCATATCATGGTTGGATGGGTTTGTGTATCTGTGTGTGCACTGAGCTCTACGTGACCTTATCACGCGAGTTGATTCAAGGAGTGAGGAGACAGAGATGGAAGTTGGAGAACGGGACAGAGGAGGAGAGTAACGGGGATGGAGTTGAAAGTGAAACATAAATGAATAGTTGAGGGAAAAAGAGGCATAGCAAGAGGAGGTCAGAAGGAGGGAGGATAGGGGGAATAACAGAAGAGTAAAGGCAGACAAAAGGAATTTAGTGCTCTTAAAGCTGGGTGATAAAAGCAAAGAGCTGGGGACATCATGAGTTAATGTTTAATAGAAAATAGCAAAAGACGTGCCGTTTCTTATAGCTTTCCTCGTCATTATAGCACCCAGCGACGATGTAACTACCACACAGCACAAACATCCTGCATAACATTTACTTTTCTCACAATGAGCTGTAACTCTGCTCTCCCAGTCTAAAGGCCTTTTACAGGTGTTTTTTTTTTGAGCAATTAATTCACACGTCAATATATTTTTTCGAACTATTGTTTTTGTCATTAATACTTTACCACAGAATGCTGATATAGAACAAGGTTGATTTTTCTGAGCTTTCGTACTGCAAATAAAGGCATCAACAAATCACGTTGTGCAGAATGGACATATTCAATACCTACACTATAGTGTACAACAAAACGGAGGCTCCATAGTCCGAACCAGGACTGCAAACTTTTAGGGCTGTCAATCGATTTAAAATATTTAATTACAATTAATTGCATGATTGTCCATAGCTAATTGCAAATTAGTCACACATTTTCTATCTGTTCAAAATGTACCTTAAAGGGAGATTTGTCAAGTATTTAATACTCTTATCAACATGGGAGTGGACAAATATGCTGTTTTATGCAAATGTCTGTATATATTTATTATTAGAAATCAATTAACAACACAAAACAATCACAAATATTGTCCAGAAACCCTCACAGGTACTGCATTTAGCATAAAAAAATATGCTCAAATCATAACATGGCAAACTGCAGCCCAACAGGCAACAACAGCTGTCAGTGTGTCAGTGTGCTGACTTGACTATGACTTGCCCCAAACTGCATGTGATTATCATAAAGTGGGCATGTCTGTAAAGGGGAGACTCGTGGGTACCCATAGAACCCATTTTCATTCACATATCTTGAGGTCAGAGGTCAAGGACCCCTTTGAAAATGGCCATGACAATTTATTCTCGCCAAAATGTAGTGTAAGTTTGGAGCGTTAACGTAGTATGACATGGTTGGTACCAGTGGATTCCTCAGGTTTTGTAGTTTCATATAATGCCAGTATCTTCACTCTAGCTGTACTTACAATTAAAAAAAACGCAAGTTGCATTAATGCGTTAAAGAAATTAGTGGCATTAAAATGAATTAGCGTTAACGTGTTATTATCGCGTTAACTTTGAGCCCTACAAACTTTATTACTTCTTTCAACCTTGACAAGGGCAACACAGACCAGATGCACTCCTTCTGTTCTTACCTTTCACAATAGAAGCTGTAGAAAATATAATATTCGCAGGTGAGTATTCCGCATTTTTCGTGTTATTCGTTACGCCCCCGATGTGTAAAGGCCTTTAGTGAGTCATGTTAGTTGCACCCCAAAATACCCCCCATTCTCCTAATGTGCAGCTACTCTTTGAAAAAAAACTGTTATGACTCATGTAATATCTAAAACCCTGATAGAAACACTTGAGCTCCTCCATTATGTGACTTTACTTTTACGCTTTAGCGCACAAGTGGATAAAACATTGGTCATTAATGTGCACCAGCCCTCTCAAATCCATACCCATAACAAAGCCGACCCCTGACACACTCCATCAACCTGTCCCTGCTTTTACATTCTCCCTGACTTGTATAACGATACGCTGGTGTCCTGTATTTTCAGTATTATTCAAACTCATTAACACATAAATTAAAACGCACAACAAATGATGTTGCATTGCTGTGATTTCCAGTGATTTTGTGCATTTGGTAAATCAATTTAAAGTAGCATCAACAGATTTATGTATATAAGTGTTGGGGGGGGGAGGGAATGAATGCAAACCACTGATTTAGACATTAGCGCTTCATAAATCACTTATACATCAGAACTTTGACCTTAAGCAAATTTGCACATGAGAAACTTCCTAAAGGAGGATCCTGATCGCTCATTGAGCTTGAGTTTGTGTTGTGGCACGCAGAGAAAGACGTAACTGCACAACAGTTTAAGATAATCCCCAAGATGGCTCTTCCCTCATCTTACCGTCTCCTCTTCTGCTTAATGAGACGTCTCTCCTCACACGTCTTAGACTCTGGTTTGATTAGCTAATGAGGCGCCGTTACACATGCACTTATGGCTAATGATTAGGTGTCATGCATAAATACTCGGATGCAGCTGGGGAAAAGCTAGTTTGGTTTTTGGAAATTCTTTTAGTGATTATCTGGTATGTTAGGAAACTGCATAAGAAAGAAAGAAAGGAAATAACAAAATTAAATTGATTAAGCATTAGGAATTAAAAAAGATTGTCTAAATTTCCTAATGTAATATGATATAATAAATTCTAAAAAAATGAAAGTAAAAAAATTCTTACGTCATCATGGCGAGTAACCGTTATCGTACCGCTTGTAACCAGTTTGTCATATTAAGCTGCTCTACAGTGAAAAGAATACACACTGTATTTACACAGTCGGGTGTGAGTGACAAAGAAATAACAAGGCTTTAGCAGTGGGGTCATTCAACTCAGCGGCGTCGGGCTCAAAGCAGTGATTATCTGTGATAGGAGGAGGCCCCTCTCTCTCTATCACAGTGTTAATCTCAGCTCTGGGTTCTGCTGAGAGCAGGTCAAGCTCTCTGTACTGCAGCAGTCTCCATTCACTGCTGGTTCAATGGCATTTTCTCCTCCTTATACTTCAGTCATTCAAGCCAGACAGTCCTGTTTATTATTACACCAACACATATACAGTATATCATATACTGTTCAGCTCAGCTGCAACCTTCTGAATGGAACATCTAAAAAACAGATTTTTTAAAAATGGATTAAATGACACACAAACTGAAGGATAATATACATGCTGCACTTAATAAAATCAGCCATAACATCACATAATTGAACATATTTTCTGCTAACTCTTTTAAGGTCACTAACATCAGGATCTTGTGAGAAACTAGGGATGTTAATAATTAACCGTTAACCGTCAATAAGAATTATTGCTATCAGTTAAAGGTGTTAAATGCGAGATTGGGAGCATTTCTATTAACTCTGCACGGCTCTCAACATGGCGACGGCTATGGTGGCTCATAGTCAACCGTGCTTACAGTGCTAACGGTGAAAACAACGGAAAACTTTGCTGACAGAGCTAACAGTGTTAACCCGGTGGGAACGGGAGGGTGGGTGCTACGCTTCTGCAACGGCGCTGTCGGTCGGGACGGCGTAATCAGCTTTAACCGCCGTTTGAGAGCAGTGCAGAGCGGCGGCCGTGAGCAAGCCAATGGGGCACGCTCACATGCTTTATCAGGTATGCGCGGCCGGCCCGGCTGTGTCACATCTTTTGCTTTTGTTCTGAATCTGTTATTTTTTATACTTAAGAAGCAGGTTATATACAATTCAAGACACCTTATACCGCTGCCTTCAAATGGAACTTAGGAGTTTGTGACATGTGAAGTACAACATAAGCATATCGTTAACTTTTGAAAGCACTGTTTCAAGGCAACTGACTAACATAAAAGGAGACCGTAAGAACTCTCCCTTTTTCTCTTTTCAAAGCCTTTGTAAAGAGGACAAGACATCTTTTTCTGCCCTTTGATCAAGAATGAGCCAGTATAAAGGAGCATGCTGACAGTAGACCAACATGCACTAATAGAAGACACAAAATATTGTGTTTCAGGAGTGTAGTGCGGATTTATTAAAGAACAAATGTGCTAATGTTGTTACAAATATTAGCATCTGTCACAGCTCATGAACGGAGCACTTTCACAACAAAAGTATAGCTCAAGTTGTGTCACAAAAGTTCTTAGTGTGTAGGATTGAATCTGTAAAAAGATGTCCCATTCAAATTATTGGGATTTCACAAATAGTCTATCTGTTAAGGAGAAACAATAAGTAAAAAAAAAAATAGTAGGGCTTCAACTAATGATTATTTTCATTGTCGATTAATCTATCAATTATGTTCTCGATTAATCGATTAGTTGTTTGGTCTAGAAAATGTTAGAAAATGTCGATCAGTGTTTCCCAAAGCCATATCTTAAAAAACAAACTCTCAAAATCTCGAGCAGCCTTGACCTCCACATTGGTCTTCTGTGCTTCCCCTTGTGGCTCCACACACACAGACACACATACACACATACACACCCTCGTACAGTTACAGAAGAAGAACAACAGCGTATGGTGGAAGTAGGTTGGCAGGAGGAAGAACAGGGTTTTACTGCTCTGACTAAAATAAAACATGAGGACTTTGTGGTCCACAGTGCAGTTGGAAAGACAAATATTATTTTTTTTACAAGCGAGAGAAGTCCGGGGACAGGCCGTATAAAACGCCTTAATGATTGAATGGCTGAAGTATTAAACCTTGTAACTATGGCTGTGGGGTCCTGACCTGGATAGGGAGGGGAGAGCAGTTTGATAGGCTAAAATCTACTTGTGCACACACTTACAGACGTGCACACGCTCACATCAGCAAGCAAATATAGTGACACACACCTCTTACACTTACCTTGGCAGAGGAGTTTCCTCAGTCAATCTTTATGTTGGAGTGGATATTGCAGTTTAATAATTAGTTCTGAATGAAAACTCTTGAATCCCTTTAAACACAACAAACTATATTCAGGTGAAAAAAGCTCTATTTATTTTCCCTTTTGACCCTTTTTATTTTGCTTTTTATCCGGCGTAATATAAAAATTCAATGATTTTCAATTCCTTCCCTAGAGCTGGGCAATACAGACAAAATCGTCTATCACGGTATAGGTAATTTCATATCTCGATAACGATATATATCACGATATAGCATGTTTTCTGGTAATTCAATAAATAAATAAATAGTCTGTATGAAATAACCACATGGTAAAGCCTATTTCTGTTTACTCTTGTGTGAATTTAATACTTGACAAATGAAAGGACTGAGTATTTTCTCATTTTAAGAAATTGAGTGCAAAATGAACACAACAGTTTTAAATGAAATTATAGAGAAAAACAAATTATAGTAATAATAATAATAGGCCTAGCCTATATAGCAATAGAAACATTACAGAAAAATATATACAATAGACATTTTTATATAGTTTTGACGTTATATGTAAGGGATAATGTACAGCGAGCCGGCCATTGTTGTGAAATGAACCCAGACCGGACGATGCCAACGGGTTTTGCATCGCCTTAAAGGGGTTTATTGATGACCTGCTAGCTGTAGCTACATTATCCCGCTTATTACACGGCTACTTACTTAAGACATCAATAATTTGTCACAAAATTGGGCCACCAGAGTCCGAGATCAGAACTGCGTCCATAGCAACGGTGTGTTATACATAGCAGTGGTCTGCTATAAAGAAATAACAAGCCGTTGAACGCTGTGATTAACCAATCAGAATCGAGTATTCAACAGCGCTGTGTAATAAATCGTCATATTGCCCGGCCCTAACCTTACCAATCTTGCATTTTTGGATGCATCACTTTCCTGACAGTTCTTGAAGTTAAAAAAAGAAATGTATTTAGCGCACTCTGGAGAAGCTTTTAGAGATTTTGTGACAATTTTTCCTCATGTATCAGTAATTCATTATCTGCTCCACAGCAAAAAAGAGGAGCTTTGAAGCACAGCCACCATGGGACACCATCAGGTCCCTCTGATCTCGTACACATGCAGTCAAACCTGAGATTTCCTCCAGCACTCAGACACTTTGAACTCCGTATGCTAATGTTGACATACCAGACCGACAGCTCTCCGTCATAAGGCTCATTATCCATCTGCTACCCTGTAGGATGATCACCGTCATTACTCCGACAAAGCACACCCCATCCATTCACGGCGCTGGTCAACATTTTTAGGAAGGGCTCAGATTCCGGGCGGGCTTTTCTCACGCGTCCCCCCCTGGAGAGGTGGGGTAACGGGGGGACGGATGGAGGGATGGGTGGTAGGAAGGCAGGAGGCAGATGAGCCTGCAGGCATGTCAGATATGCCAGGACTGTGAAATGTAAGCACATACACAAATAAAGGCATGCACAGAGTATGCATGAGAACAATCTCTGACTGTCCTCGTTGCGCACACACACACACACACACACACACACACACACACATGCACCTATCTCAACCACAAGGGGAGGAAGAGCCACAGGTGGTCATGGCAGAAACACATTTTCGCACAAACATTAACACGGATGCAAATGTCACAGTTATGTCCCTCAGACTTTATTTCTTCATAAAACAGATCAAATTAAGGAAATAAAGTGCCACACGTGTGTCTGACATTTGAATGAAAGATTGAATGGTCCCCTGTTGCACATGCACCCCACTTCACTGTGTGTAGTTTGTGTCACTATTTGCGTGCATGTGTGTGTGTGTTGATGTCCCTCTCCCTTTCCAGCTGCAGCTCTCATGCTGGGGCCTCCTCCTGGTAGCCATTATGGGTGTGTTTGTGTGTGTGTGTAATGTGTATGTGTCTGGGTGGTCTAGTCCCGTCTCCCTCCCTCTAATAGTTTTATACTGTTCTGCCCTGGCGGTGCCCGAGGGCAGGGGAGGGTTGGGAGGTAGGGTGGCGGGTGTTGCAGTGGGGGTGTGAGCAGCCCCGTCGAGAAGAGCAGACGACAGCCCTAATAAAGCTTCACAGGGTCTAGGCCCATCGCTCTCAGCACTTCCTCCCCGCTGCCCTCTCTGCTCCCTCCTGCCCCCTCGGTCCGCCGCTACCCCCCCCCGCAGGCACATGTGGTCCGGCCCTAATGGGACCCAGCTGGACTCCCACCTTCCCTCTCTTACGGACCCCAGCCCCAGCTCTCCTCTCTCTGTTCTCCTCGCTCCCTTTCAACGTTCAGCCCCAGATGGCACTCCTTCAGGCAGGATATTCACTGCTGGGGGATGTGTTTAGTATCCTTTTCCTTTTTTATTTTCCCCCTTCCTTGCCTTGCCTCCATGTCTCTTCTCACGTCTCGTCCAAATGTATGGCGGTCATGTGATGTGGCCAAAGTCGGGATTCGGTTTCCCAAGGACAAAGGAGGACACACGAGGAGTGATGAAACTGTGTTGTCATGCAGCAGACACTCACCGATGCCTGGGATCCCCAGACTCTCTATTACCCCGTCCCCGATCCCACCGCAGCCAGTCGTTCACACGTCAGACTCCCCGCGGCTGCCCTAATCAGTGCTCCTCTGCGGTGAGGTAGCGTGGGGAAACATTTGTTCCCCAGACCTACTCCGCTTCATCCCTCTGGAGTCGCAGCCTCGGCATGTAAACAGGGCGGTGCCAATTGCCCGTCCCTGAGTTTTTATGGTACCCAGGCAGAGCAAACAAACAAACTGGAGAATTTTACGCAGCAGCCTGCGAAACATTCTCACAGTGCTACAGGCGACAAGTGTTGCCAAGTCCCCTCAGCTGTAATTCAAGCACGTACACATGGAAGCATGCTGACATGAAAGCAAATGTGCACCCAAATTCACACACACATACTGTAGCCTGTATTTCCTGCAGAGCATGTGACATGACAGCCATACACAGCAGTTAATGATAGAAGTCTCTTGTGATGCATCATTTAATCACTGCGGTAGTACCAAAGTGCCCGTGGCAGCCTCTGACAGTAAATATTTAAAACTTCACAAAGAGCCAAACAGTGATGACTGGGACATAATATTTTTGTGGCTGAGTTTCAAACCCTGACGGGATGGCAAACAGTGCATTTTTAAACGCTTCCTCTTTGCAGCCGTACGTAAGAGCAATAAGAGTAGGACTTTTACCGTAATGACACTGAGGACAGACAGCCCATGGTGCGCCATTTACTATACCATCTTATCATTTTCAGACCAAAACTAGATGTTCACGCTGATGAATGGTTGAGCGACCGGGTGTGTGGTCCCTCTCTGGCCCTTGCAGATGGTGTCATAGCGGTTCCCCTCCATGTCAGAGATGAGAAGGAGTTGGGTGCGGCGACGCTGGGTTTGTGCTCTTGAATTCATTATCTGTGACCAAATCCGTCCCTGTGATCAAAGCAGGAGTCGGGATGGTGGCGGAGCAGGACAGGGAAGTCGCTCTTCCTGTTCATCTTTTAAAAACGACAATCTGTGGTGCCCTCATGCACGCACATACATGCATATAGAAAATTGCCACCTGTTAAGAAAAAGAGGAGAAAATGCATACGACACAGGAGTTAAAAGGATAAATCTGGTGATATTTTATATATATTTTTTACTGTCAACGAATCCTGTGAAAACACCATTTGTTCCTATATTGAAGATATTTAGAAAAACAGTTTAGTAGTTTAGTGTACTGATCCGACACCAGTGTTTAATTAGTAAGCTAATTAAACACTGCCTCACTGTGTGGAAGAGACTGGGATAATTCTTTTATGTGTAAGGCAACATCAGGCTTGACATTAACATCGCTTTCCTTTTTTTGTAAAACAAAATATAACAAATAAATACATAGATATAAATTTACTGAATTGTTATTTATTAATAAAAATATAAAATAATAAATCGTACACCAGCAACTTGGTAAAAAGAAATCTGTAATATTAACAGGAATTTGCAATTCAGGTGTAAACCTTTTTATTGCAGCAACAAATAGGTCAAAACATAAACAAAAATTGAAATTATAGTCTATAATGTATGTAGTATGTAATCATATAATTGAATTGATTAGATCTGCCCTATTGTCACCGATACCCAATCCAGCTATTTGAGTCAGTATCGGCCCGATATTGGTATCGGTGCATCCCTGTTAGCTAGTAGAATATTTAAGGCAGAAGATGGTGTATTTGGCATTGACTCAAAAATTAACTACAGTGACCATGTTCACCACAACAATGGACGTCTATGTCGCGGTGGTATAAACCAGTGGTTCCCAAACTTTTTCACATGAAGGACCTCTAAACTGACACAAGTTGGACCATTTGATAAGATTTTTGCTTTTAGAAGTTCTATTACAGAAAGTGTATGAAACTCATAACCAAAATAGTCACACAATCTGTCATTGTGTTATTTAGGGATGGAATTATAGTGAGAAGAAATTATTCCCCTTTTGGCTGGGGACCCCCTTGAACCACCTCAAGGACCGCTGGGGGGACCCGGACCCCACTTTTAAAACCACTGGTATAAGCTATAAAACATAGACAAATACAGAATATCACCAGACTCATCTATTGTGTCTCAAGGATGCAAACAATGAGTTTGGTGAGAAACACTGAATGTAAACATACTGTGTTTGTTTATAAGGAAACTCCAGAGGGTGTCTTTAAGCACAGAGGAAAAGGAGAGTTTAGTGTTGGGCTGAGTTTCGGTTAAGGATCATCCCTCCACAGTGCCCCCTCCAGTCAGTCTATACACTGGCCTTCTCTGAGGTGGCTTTCCAGGGGGATTGAAACCATGACTCTTACACCCCCCAAACTCCATACGTCCACATATCCCGGAGCAGAGGAGGCCCCAGAGTGTTTATGTACGGCAGACGCCCAGGCTAAACAGGAAGGGACAGGAGACCGTCACTGGGGACTCAGAATGCAGACCCACATCAACAGGCCCTCTCAGTGTGGATCAGGTTTGCCATTGCTCCTTTAAATGAATATCACAAACATTACGGCAGGGCAAACACCTACAAGTGACCACATATAGGCCGGAGCACCGTGGGTGGCAAATGTGCACGACCGGCGCGCTGCTGTGAATGAATATATGTTCACACCTGCAGTATTTGTACGTTTGAATCTGCATTCATGCTTGAGTGTTGATGTGTGCCTGGACTTGGAGTGTAGTAATACTCGTGACAACCCATGCAGACGCTACACTGTCCATGCAGGGCTTTATGCGAGCCGTTCAGACAGAAAAATAAATACCGTCGGAGGAGGAGAGGAGAGGAAAGCGAGTCTGTTTGAAGTCAGGGAGCTGCAGAGTGAAGCTGAGAGACAGACGAACCGTCCGGTTTCAGAAACCTGAACGCACCCTTGTTAAGGAGCAGTAATACGTGTTTGTGTGTGGCAGCAATAACACAGTTCCAAGGCTTGGCTCTGCGTCCACACATAAGCCTGTGTAACCCTACACACCTCTCTGATGATGTCAGATTAGCATTAAGCGTGAGGTCGGGCCTGTGTTTACACGTGTGTGAATGTGTGTGTATTCACAAGATGTCTGGTATTGTTTTTTGGGCAGTAAGAGAAATGTAAACAGCGGAAGGTAGCGGCTAAGGGAGAGTGGAAGAGCAGAGACGTTCCATGCGTGTGTTTGTGTGGCGGAGGCATGATGACATCAGCGGCTGGGCAGGGAGCGGGCGAAAGGGGGCTCTGGTCAGTGTGAAAGTGGAGTCTGTCACACAGACGTCGTCCGACTGCACGCCACGCTCACAACGGAGCACTCAGCCACTGGCACAGGCTGGAGGACTGGCTGACGGTGGTCTGCCAAAGCCTGTCAGCTCCGTGGCAGCTTAAATGTTTCAGCGCTGCAGTCTGGAAAGAGAAAAGTAACAGTCACGGTAAATGTTGGCGTTGGATTTCTACATTAAAAGGTTTCCATCTCAACCTCCTGGACAAGCTGAAAGTAAATGGTGTGTACTTTTCTACGGTAAATTGAACATTTTATGGTCAATTAGAATGCAGTTGATTTGGAATTTTCTCTTTTTAAGTAGATTTTGAATGAGTTTAATTTCAATCAACCCCACTCCCGAAAGCAGAGGTTCCCAACCAGGGGTCCGGGCCCCCTTAGGGGGGTGCCAAAGATCACTAGGGGTATGCCAGGATTTGTCTGCTCTGAGGTTGTCAAAATCTGTATATAAAATTATTCAAAAAGATATATATTTTTTTGCTTCTTAGGTGCAAAATCGAACTAAATATTGTGCTTCAATCCATATTTGTTGGCGTTTAGCCTTTCAAAAATAACATTTTCACTGCAGTCAAAAACCTATTTCCTCTACCGCTTGACACACAAAAAGGGAGATCTGCACCTGTATTAAGGGGATGGTCTCGCAGCAATCAAACAACATAAATTATATTTATTTAACCATAATAACAAACAATCTTGGCTCTAACGCTATTATAGTAAATTAAGTCATTACAAAAAAAATGATATTATGTATCTGCATTCGCTTGGTAAATCCATCAAGACGTCATCATTTTTGTTTTTTTTGACGAAACTGACGAGTTCTATTCATTAAGAAAGTTGATTTAATAAAAAAAAAAAGACTGACTCATCAGCTTTTCTTAAATACAAGTAGGCGGGAGCTTCTCAGCAAATAGGTTAGAAACCACTGCCCTAAAGGAAACAAAAGAAATATAGCTGAGTGGTAAATCCCTGCAATCTGCAACGTAGTTCTGTCTGCAGAGCAGCAGCTTACTGTACATGTGGCAGTGTGCCAGGCAAGTGTGGTTGTTGCCAATTCCAGCAGTGAGACATGCAGAAATGCCCACCTGTTTCCTTTTCCTTCAGCTTTAATATTTATTAACACCAGACGCTACTGTGATGAGTGCTCATTTTGCACGCGTGTCAGTTTTTGGAGAATAAAAATTCTCCCTTTTCTACAGTATGACCTGTCATTTAAATCACAATCCAGACAGTCGTCTTTTCTATTCGCTGCCAAGTTAATGCACAAGCTGCCTGCTTATATAGCAGCATTTTGCAGGGTGGCCGAGTAGTTAGAAGGAAGAGCCCATAGGAGGTGTTGCTCTGCAGCTGAACCAGACCTCCACGGGTGAGGGCAAGTGTAAAGAATATTCCCCACAGGCATCAGTGAAGTATCACTATTACAGTAGTGTTCCGTGAAGTATTTTGGTTGGGACCACCAGTGAGGGACGGGGTCCAAATGCACACGGAGGAATGATGAAACTTCTCTCAGGCCAGCCAAGGCTCATCGCTTCTCTTTCTCCCTCCACCAGAGGAGGTGGTCCTCTCTTTTTCTGTAGTCCGTCTTTGATCCCCGTCTCTCTTCTTTTCCTGCGATTCATCCTCCTGGCGCGGACAAAGACCGCCCTCCCAACAAACGCAGCCGCTGCCTTTCAGGGCCAAGCGTCAGGCTGTTGAGGAAAGGAGACAACAGGAGAGGAGCAGGGGAGCCGGGAGGACAGGGAGGAGAGGAGAGGAGAGCATGCAGTTTCACCCACCCCGGAGGTCTGGGGCAGCCCCCGGCTCTCAGTCCCCTACCTCCAGAAGACCTTATTCAGAGACTCACCTAATGAACACTCCTGCCCTCATTCAGCCCCACAATGGAGCCCTCCATCGCCATTGAGCCCGCTCACAATGGAGAACATCGCTCCAATTAAACCCCAGAGACAATGAGCCGGGGTAGGTGAAGGGGTGGAGGTGTGTGCGTAATATGTGTGCGTATGAGGGGGTCGAGCTGGGGGGTCAGCAGGGTAATGAACAGGCCCAACCTAGCGGATCTCTTCGGAGGTCCACTGAAGTGCCGTTGCCTCTGATGTGCTATTTGGATCAGTAAGAAGCAATTAGGTGCCCATTCCCAGCACATCCCAAACCCTTATCCTCCCCTAGGCACATCTAGTGTGTGTGTGTGTTTGAAGGACGAATAGGAAAGAAAAGGGAAAGGCAATGACTGGGATTGGAGACCAGGCTGACAAGGAATCATGAATAGACAGGTGACTTGACCAGACTTGATTGCTTTAAAACGGAATTGAATGTCAAAGAAATGTTATCTATGTTATATACTTATCCTTGCAAATAAATCAATAAATGCTAACATGACTAGTGCATCACTTTAGAAGTTGCGTGCAGTATTGTGACCTCATTAGAATTGGGCGATATGACCGTATACACTGTGTGATGGTAGACATGTGTCCACCGGTAGAGATTTGGCAATACCGTTTCCATCGCTGTAGCAATTCTCGCGTGATTTCGTGATTCGCGTGAGATGTATTGTAAACAGCAGGAGGAGGCTTCCCAACCAACACAAGTTGAAGAAGAACTTCAATTACATGATTACCAGACATTTATACACTGTAGTTTATTTGGTTTTGTCTGCTTTTTTAAATGAAAGTCAAGTCGTTTTTTCTTTTGGTATACCCTTAAATACAAATTTGTGTGATTTTTATATGCACTGACTTCAGTCAGGCTGGTATTTATTTGCACCTATTAAACTTAAAACCTGTAACACTGAAATTATTGTTCTCAGGAGCCTTTATTTTAAACCATTCCTTAATTGAATTTACAGAACAATTACTGTAATGTGAAGATTTTGGCCATATCACCCATGTCTAGACCTTATTATTTTTTTTGTATTTATTTTTGGTACAGCTGTACAAGTAATTAAACATAGAAGAGAAGGAGCTGGTCAACAAAGGAAGAGGAAGATAAACTAAATAACAAATATCAAATAAAAAAAAAAAATCCTTCAAAATAAAAGCAGCCATTTAAGAAAATAACAGTGATTTAGATGTGAAGTTGTGTTTAGGGATACGCAGGATAAAGCGCAAAACCACACACGTAAAAAAGTGTACCAATGTGTCTTGAGCAAAGGGTCCAGAGGCTCCCATAATGCTGTATGTCTAATTATTGACATTGATGCTCAAAATACAGAGTCTGCAGAGACGTGACATTTGACGGAGGCAGAGGCAGGCAGGAAAGCCAACAAAGGCCAGAACAAAGGCAGGATCTGGGCCATGATAATGCAGCTCAGCGCAGATCCCACTCATGAATATGGCAGCTGTTAGCCAGTGTGTGTGTGTGTGTGTGTGATGTATGCATATACTGTATCCTTACTGCATGTGTTTGCTTACGTGCCCATATGACTTGACCAACAAATTATGCATGTCCTCACACGTCTGCTCTCCTCACTGACATGTGCATGTATTACTACATCAAGCCCGCTGGTGTTAAGGCATTTGTGTGTCTCTATCTGCCCGTGCTGCCGGCTCCCACTGGGGCTAAAAAGTCAATCAACTAGTCTGTCAGGGGAGCAGGACACACTCTGCCCAGGGATCAATGCCCTTCACCCCTGGGACTCTCGCTTAGTCAGTGGGGGCATCCAGAGCCCTGCAAAGCTCCTTAAATCCCTCGCACTGCTCTGACAGCTGACTGCAGGGGACACCTCTTTGTGTGTCTTTTAGTGCGTATACTTTCATGTGTGCAGGTGTCCTAGCACTTTTGAAGCAAAATAAATTACGTGCACTTTCACTGTTCAAATAAATGATTTTTCCTATTTAGTAAGTAAGTCCCTTTTAAACGGTGGCGTTTTGAGGCTGCTGTCTGTATGCGTTATGCACCGACTCTCCCGTTCGTAATGCAGCCTTGGCGGCTTCCTCTCGACCCTTTTGGCCCGAGCCCCGTATGGGTTGCGCTCCGACATAAGCAACGGCGACGAGGGCTCTGGCTTGGCTCATCTTCGCGACGTTACTCAGAAAAGACTCAGCCAGACATTTCTCCGTTCTCGGCTGAGATGGACGGCATGAAACCTGCCTTGGCGGAGGTCTGCGCTCTCCGAGTGCACTTCTAGTCATTGTTGAGTGCTGTTAATTGATTTCCAGTAATAAATATATACATACATTTGCATAAAGCAGCACATTTGCCCACTCCCATGTTGATAAGAGTGTTAAATACTTGACAAATCTCCCTTTAGGGTACATTTTGAACAGATACAAAAATATGTGCGATTAATTTGCGATTAATCACGATTAAATATTTGAATCGATTGACAGCCCTAATGAATACCTACCCAAAGAGCGAATAGTCAAATAATCGGATCAAGCCCTATGATTTACAGAACAGGATTTAGGCTAACCTTACAACCAGAGGCATTTAGAAAAAAGAGACAAGTGCTTCTAATGCTTGAACTTGTTTACTGCTATTTCTCCTCTAGTGGAAACATTTGGCTTTGTGCTGGATTTTTGTAAGAAAACCTTCATCTCTAATGTCTTTATCTGTCTGTATGCACAGCCTCCCTTCAAGCTGTTCAGGAGCAACAGCCTCCTATTCTCTCTACCCGGGCAGTTTTTGTAGGAGCTAGCCTTTAGCTTTGTTCAGGATCTCATCTGCCCCCAATTTACTCTCCCGGTGACCTCCCAACTCTGACCTGTCAGTGCAGCGTTCCTTTCTTTATTACTGAAAGCCATATTGTTTTCAAATGAAAAAGGACATAAATACTCCTAATATTCTAGTCTCACTTGAGTGGAACTTGGAGTTGTAGTAAATCAAAGAAGCCAAGAAGAGGAGTCCCACCACTGTGTCCATGTTTCCATGCTGTGTGTGTGAGCTCTTTTTTGAGTGTGTTTTTGTTTGACTGATTGACTGTGCATCTACTGAGTGAGGGAGGGTCTTTTTTTAATCTTAATCTCCGTCGTCTTCCTCGCCGGTGTTGCCACAGACCTCCTCCTCTCTTCCTCTCCGGTTCCTGTGGCCTCCCAAGGCTTCCTCTAGCCGTCAAGACGTAGGACTGCCGAGGGACTGGGACGGTGGTGGTGGGGGTGGAGGTTTTGGAGGAGTTGGGTGGGTATCATGTTCTCCCTCTCTCTCTCCTACTACAGATTTATGGGGGCTCAGTCCTTCTCTAAATATTTGCCTTTCCCCCTGTACTGTGGGAGATTGATGGCCTTTGATGTGGGGGGGGTGATGGAGGGTGGAGGTGCAGAGGCTCAGGGTGTTGGGATGGAGGACGGGAGGAGCGTATGGATAGGTAGATACCCAGTTTAGGGCCACTGAGGGGCCCGGTGGTTCTGATGTACAGTATATGGTTGCTACTGCTTTACATGTCTGAAATGTTAAGGTTAGCATCTGCATGCATTTTCCTCATTTCTATCAGTTTACTCCCCCGTGTAGGGTCGACATGAACATGGTTTATACATCTTTGCAGTCTGGTACATGATGAAACCGATGAACCGATGATTTTAACATAAATGTTTTGGAGTAATGGAACAACGTCTGCCAATTACCTGTTCCACGGAGGATTACGCTGGAAAAACCTGAGTGGAGCTGCTAATAATAATCCAATCCAGAGTCAATCACGAGTTACAAAAACATCTGTTATAAAGCTAACTCTCAATCTCTCCCAATCTCCTTTTGGTAAATAATTGGTTTCAGATTCCCAAATCTATTTCCAGATCCAACTAACGTTGCATCATCTGGAGTTGAATTTATCGACGTCTGTTTTCTTTTTGAATACAACCCTCGCTTTCACTCCCCCCCCCCCCCAAAAGCTAATTGCACGCTCCCCACAGTAAAGGCCAACTTATCCCAGACGATGATGTTTATGTATATGTAATTGTCGTAACTGCGCAGCATAGCGAGCCCTTTTCTCCCTCCGCCTTGTTGTCTAATCAATCCAAATAAATCTTTATACGGACACACAGCCAAAGTAGTAACTGCACTGTGAAAGCAAATAATTGCTTGGGTTATTAGAGCTGAAAGGAACATAAACAAGTAATTTCAGCTATCGGGGCGGTGGTGACACAAACGTTCTTTCTCTCAGCTGCCTCCCCTCTGCTGCACATCTCTACTTCCACACACACACACACACACACACACGCTCACCCTCCACCCACTCCACCCTGCACATCTCCTTTTCTACTTTTCCCAGTTAACAGCTCAGTGTCAGGGGGTAAGTAGTGGGGCCCTACCTCTGCACCCCGCTGAGTGGGGGAGCTTCCACCTCACACACATACTCACACACATGAACACACACGCTTTTACTCAGATTTTCATACATACACCTAAGCACTAGGACTGGGACAATACACCTATCATTGATTCGTGGGTGCCGATTTGGTATGTATTGCGTTTTTTAAGTATTGCGATCCGATATTACGATTTATTATGATTTTTGTTAATTTTTTTTAACACTAGACCATGGGAAATAGTTGAATCATACACTTCTAGGGACTTTTACTTTGGAAAATATCAAAATTAATACAGTAAGTATGCCGGACGTAGTCACACATGTATACTTCCGCTAACTTTGCCAAGTGCATCGCTTGCTCTGCCGTCGGCTCCGTTCTCTTTGTACATCCATGGTCAGCTCCATCGGGGCCGTTTGAATGCATTAAACTTAAATGTCAGCATATGGGTGCTCTACAGGTGTAGCGTTAACTGATTTGACCACAAAGATGAGGGTGACGGCTGGCTTTATCGCACGTTACGATACGATAACGTTTCCTCTCCATGACAGAGTTAGCATGCAGCTTGAATGATGTCTAGCTCTGCTTTTCCTGGCATAAGTGAAACCCAAAGTGTTTCCATACTTTACTGGATGTGTAGTGTTTACCACTTTGGATTTAACATAACAATAAAAGTGGTAACTTCCTTCTACCTCTGCATAGACTCAAATGAAGCAAATATATCAATTGTGGCATTGAAAAATAGATTTTGCGATACATTTTTTTTTTCCCACCCCTAGTAGGCACGACTGTAGATGTGCAGTAATAAACCCAGAAAACACAAAATGCATGAACATACAGTACACAGACATAGTTTTACACACATACACACACACACACACACACACTCTGAGTTCAGCTCTGGTTCCTATTTGCCTCCCTCTTCCCCAGGCAGCCATTGCTCCACAGCAGCGCTGTGTGCTGGTGACACGGAAGGGAAAGGGGAGGAACAGAGAGGTCATTCGGATGACTAATGGTTGAATTCACAGGAAACTCCGGGAACATTCTTCCTCAAATTATGCTATTAGCTGCTTGGGGGAGTGAAGAGAGGGAGACAGAGGGGGAAAGAGGAAAAAAACAAAAAACAGGCGAGGATAGTGTGTGCGTGGGGGGAGGAGGGTGGGAGGAGGCAGGCAGGCCTTAAAACAACAGAAACAGAAAGAGAAAGGAACTTGTAGCCGTTTGGCCTCCTGTTCTTCAGCGGAATGCGGTGCAGTGGCATTTACACGTTCGCAGTGATTTATCGGCGCTGGCGTCCCCCCTCTGTCTCTGTCAATACAAGCCTCTCAGAGCCAGGAAAAGGCCCTAAGCCCGAGGAGACAGTGGGCCTGAACTATTCTCCCTCTTCCCCTGCACCTGTTCCCTCGGCGGGGGAAATGAGAGCCTGTAATTAAGTGTGAAAGGGGCTCTGCCGGATAGCCGGTGTGATGGTGTCAATCCGCTAATGTTTTGTATGGGGGGACGATATGATCCTATGAGCACGAGGGGGACGGAGGGGGGGGGGGTTCTTTGAGGATTTGTCTCAGTATTGTGTCACACGGCAGGTATTTATATGTGTTTGGTTTGTGGGATATTGTGTGTATGTGTGCATTATTTATTATCAGATGTATTTATCTTCTTGGTTTCCCTTTCTTTTGCCTGAACACAACCTTTTCTCTCAGATTAGAGCTGAGATCCACCTTGAGTACCTTCTTTACTAGCAGTTGTTACTGTGACAGTTGGGAGGTGTGACGGAGATGAAATGACACTATATAAGATTTCATACATATGCTGTGCCAGGTATTAGCTCACTGAGATACAGCTTGTATAAATAATGTCCACTATACTGTTTTTGTTTAAAGTCTAGGCAACTGTAGCCAAGGCTATACTTTACTTTAAACTCAGGTTTATTTATCTCTTGGTTTGTAACTTTCAAGGAAGAAAACAAATATGATACGGTGTAATGTGTCTTTTGTTCAATTGACCTGCATGTCCAATGCTACTAAGAGATGCCTCTGAACAGTACAAATTTATAATATACTTTAACAGGCCTATAGCTACAGTAGAGGTTGACCGATAGTGGATTTTTAAAGGCCGTTATAATAACGAAAGTTATTCCAAAGAGAATATCCTGAAGTGTGATTTGGAGGATTATATCATTGGAACATTTTCTATTTATTTGCAATGGGCGATGTGCTGTTCTGTGGCTTACAGTAAGACTAAAGTGTGCAATTTCATTTCATGAATGGATGGTTACGTGGCTGGAAGAGATCTGGTGGCAGCTGTGCAGCCATCGGCTACTGTCGGAGCCCAGTTCCACTGATAACAATAGTTTGTAAAATGTCATGTTGGCCAAAAAATCTGTTTACCTCTACTATACAGACTTTATTCCCACAACATTTAATATGAGTACTCCGTGCACAATGCTGCATTTATGTTGTGGGACACGACAGAATGATTCTCATGTTTGTAAGTTGCATACATTCTCATTAGTCATTGCACTACGCAACATGGTGATGTTGTAAAATGTTGCAGGTTTTGTTGCACTCTTCCTAATTTCCACACAGTCTAGCAGTATGTATGACTGCATCAAATTAAGCGTTAGTGATCTTTTTATGTTCTCTTCAGAAACGTTTTGACCTGAGATATTGACACGAATGTCACTTAGAACAGAGGTTCTCAACACAAGAGAAATGTATTAGAAAGATATTTGACATGTATTAAACATATGTGCAGATTCAAAAAATTATAGATTTGTTAGATTAGAACGTAATCTATATGAACTATTATACATTTAAAAATGGAAACATTAGTTGTTGAAGTATAGACCTTTTTGTAAATATATATATCATATTAAATATGATAATTTCAATGAATTAATCTGACAGCTTTTCACGGACCCCCTGGCAGAGAGCCAAAGACCCCTGGGGGTCCCCGACCCCCACTTTGAAAATCAATGACTTAGAAGATGTTGATTATAGTAACTTAAAAATTCTAGCTATTTTTTCATGAATTATTTGAAAATGTATCTTTTATTAGACAGTGTATAGAGAGAGGAACATGACATGTAACAAACGTCCCCGGCGAACACAGAACCAGGCCTAGGACATTGTGGCTACACGGTACGCAGTAATGTCCAACTTTTGAACCGAAATGTATGCTTTACATCATAAATTGTAAAAACATCTATCATTTCACAAATTCCCCACTGAAAATATCGGATTATTCCTGTAGAAACAAAATGGTTTACTGCTTCCAGCATCGCTAGATAATTTAATAACCGGTAAATCTATGTGAGATTTTCAGCTGTAATGTCGGTTTCACTTCTGGCTCGGGTTTCCCAGCCTGAGCACGACTTAAGTTGAAAATGGCTGCAGTGGGAATAAGGTTAGCTATTAAATACCAATTTATGTCCTCCAGGTAGCAGCCTCTACATTCAGCGGTCTGAGGAAGGCTGTGCTAACTATAGACGTTCTGATGGAGAAGTCAAACTGGAGCAAAGGGAAGGACTGAAGTGTGTGTAACGCCCGCTGTAGAGTGGGAGAAGACTGTATTCTCTCACTCAGCCATGAGAGAGACAAGGAGACAGAAAAGGTTATTTCAGTTTTTCCAGGAAACGTGTCTGTATTGTGTGTGTGTGTGAGAGAGAGTCTTGACAGCAGTCAGCATATACAGGAAACCACAGAAAGCTAACATTTATCTCCATAAAATGAGGGAAAGCTTTTGCTCCACCTGCCTGATACAGAGAAAATCACAAAGCACCGCGGTCAGACAAAATAACCAGCGATTTCTGCAGCCACCACCAACTTTATAAACCATCTGACCCTGTGTGTGTTAGTGTGTGTGTGTGTGAGTGATTGTAGAGCGACGCTGTGTGAGTCACAGCGCGGCTGCAGGTGATTGGTCAGGAAGTGGTCATGTTATTATCTCTAATTGAGGGGTAATTGTAGAGCCGAGTGTACCGTACTGTATGTGTGAGCGTGTATGTGTATCTTTCTATGTGTCTGTGTTTGTGTTTAGGTGTATGCAGAGTGGAAAATTACATCTAGAGTTTAGGCTTGCTGTGATTAAAAACAAAACAGAGTAAACACTGGGCTTTAGTGGGCAGCAGTGGGAATGGCTGGATGTCCTGTATCCTGTGTGTACGTGTGTGTGTGTGCGTGTGTGTGTGCTGCTATTATCGGGCCTGCAGACTGTAATGATAAAATCCTGCACACAGGCGGCCAACTCACCTACTGAAGTTGCCAACTACAACGGGACTTTAAGCAGGTTATTATTTTAATCTGCTTTTTATTATTTTCAGCTCAGTTATTAATCCTTAAAATCCACTGACGGATACACTCATGTGAAAAGCATACACCGGTAGTTAGACGGAGTTTGCCACTGATATGAAGGAAAAGATTACCCTAAAACATTTAATACTGTTAAAACTGGTGCATTATTGTCATTATTTATGAAATTTAGCTGTTCAGGTTTTGAGAAAAACATCTCCTCACATACTTGCTTTCCACTAGTACAATACAGGAAAATGTAATTTTGCTTATGGTGCTAAAACCATTGAAAATCTAAATAAAAAAATAATAATTAATAATAAAAAATATTCGCAACTTCCAAAAATCAATTTAAAATTTTTTTTTTCTACAAAAAACCTAGATATTGCTTCTGATGGACAGCAATTCTACACACCAAGTCAAAACTATGTCAAGCATTATTGTGTGATTTATTGAAAAATCCCACAAAATCCAAGTTTTACAGTGTTAGTTTGTTTGCAATTTATTTTTGAAATTGACAAGTTTCTGAGAAATAAAAGCCCGCCAATTTTATTTATGTAACAAGCAGCATTTTTATTTTTTTGCATAACTTGAACTTGTTATTCTTGAAGTCACTGAGAATTAAGAAATACTAAAAAAGGTTTGCCTTTATGTGTTTACATTATGGCAATCAGTTGATATAACTTTTTCCAAATATAAAAACTCCATAATCTTCTACACAGTTTACTCTGTTTTATGCCATAATATGCCACACCACCTTTATTAGCGAACAGCGGACTGGAGTACATACTGTAATTAACGCCCCTATGTACTGAATCGAGAATCTAAATCACATTTCAGAGGCAGATCGTCGCATGACATATTGTATTGGCGTATTGTATTGTCTCTGCATATTGATATTTAAAGTATTTGAATGGACAGAAACCCTTAAGGATAGGAGAAAAAACATGTTTTTTTTTTGTTTATTGGTTTTAATGTTTTTCATGTAGGGTAGAAAGTAGTGAAAATTAGCCCCACCTTTACAAGCTCCAACATTAAAGTGATGAACATTAATGTGTCAATAATTATAATCCAATATTTTATTATGTATTATTCTGAAATGGGCCATTCTGCACAAAGAGTACTTTTGCTTTTGGTACTTCAAATATATTAATAATTTTGTACTTTTACTTAAGTAAAAGTTTGAATACATGATTTTTACTTGTAACAGAGTATTTCTAAAGTGTGGTATTTTACTTAAGTAATAGATCTGAGTACTCCTTCCACCACTGCGTATATTTGGCCATAGCTTTGATTGAAAACAATGAGGGTAGTCAAAGCTTTTGAGACTCACAGGAATTTGGTAATTGAAGCTGAAGTAGATGAAGCAGTTTTGGGGAAGTGGCTAAAATAAAGTAAAAAAAGAGCACGTCAAACATACACAAATCAATAATCAGGAGACCTCTGTGTTGCTGGATTTAAGCTGGATTTATAGTAGAAGCGAGGGGTTATTATGGCAGCGGTTACAATGTCAACAACCTCCACCAGCACCTGAAACTTGTTAGAGGAAACACAAGCAGCCAAAGCTGACCAATCACGGTTCTTGTGGTCTTGGTAGTAAACCTTTTGTCAAAGTGCTATGGTGTCGGTTATGGTACGGGTAGTTCTTAGTTGTACATAAACATCATTTTTAGGACACAGGGTCATTTATTTGGGCATCATCATGACAGCTTGTGGTTGTTCTTAGCTTTTCATGTGCTCACTCGTCACTTCAATCTGTCCAGTACTTCTCTACTGTAATACTGCAAGAAGAATATTTTAAAAATAGACAAAGACTTCGTCCAAAATCACTTACTATGCTCTACATACCCAATATGTGTACTGTCGTTCAACATACTTTTGTGTGAATAAACAGTGGTATGTTCCTTTACGGACGCACTGAGCAGTAATTTACATCTTGCCGGTTGGAGACGTGTAACCATGGTAACCCGTACCAACCTCAGGTGACCAAAATGACGGTTTGTGAGAATCAAAGTCTGAATTAATTTAAAATATATGTTATGCCTCGCAAAGTGAAAATCTTATACTTACATATAATTGAAGCGTGATTGATATTACAGAGCTGTCCGTCAACGTCTGTTATGAACGTTGTCATCACTACCGCATTGCATTGTGGAATATTTATGCCGCTGTAGTATCCAGCGTTGCATATTGTAATATTTCAGCAAAAATAGTATGCCGTTTGTGTACTATTGGTTTCATACTAAGGTTTTGGACATATAAAAATATCAAATATAGAAACAAATATCTCACAAACTGCTGTAGTGTACTAAATAGCATATTAGTATGGAGTTTCGGACGCAAACAATGTTTTTTTTTGTGACAATTTTTTCATTGTGTCCACGGACGCATCACAATCACTGTGGTTCCCTCTCGCTCCTCCAGCTGGCTCTCCTTTTTCTCCTCCCTGAGCGCGAGGAGGAAGAGTTTTCCTCACCGTCTGCCTCCCCCTCTCTCCCTTCTTGCCTTCTACTGGTTTGAACCCCCCCCCCCCGCCACCCTCCCCTCTCCAGATAGCTGTCTGTTCTCACCTACTCTGAGCAGGGATCTAATTGAGGGCAATCATTCAGATAAAAAGCCCCCACAATGATGCTGCCGTGCTTGCGTGTAGGTGCATATTTGTGTACGTACGTGTTTATGTGTGTGTGTGTGTGTGTGTAAGAAGAGGGGGGGTCCTCTCTGCTTCTACCACCATCCAACCCCACCACCTCCTCTCCTCTCTCACTCTCTCCACCACCATTAAAATGCCATACCGCTCTCTCGACCGGTCTACCCCCCCCCGACCCTCCCCAGCAAGCCTTTTGTGTGGCACAGAGAAGAGGCCGAGAGAGGGAGAGACACCGAGGGAGAGAAAGAGAGAGAGATGAAAAAGAGGCAGGCCAGCTCCTGTTGTTGACTGGTTGTCTCTGACCTCTGGGAGCACCTCCTTAACATCAGGAGAGCCGGGGTGCCTCCACTTTTCACTCCTCTCTCCTGTCCTCTTAGCCCCCCATCCACCACCCTGACCCCACCCCGATTCCAACCTATATCAATGACTTGTGCCTTTTTTTTTTTTTCATTACCTACCTGGAGTTATTTGGGGATTTGGTCCCCACTCTCTGGCAACATCCACACTGATGGGTTTTAATTTTATAATGCATTACTGTTGCTACATTTATGCCTAGCGTCCACACTACTCCGGCGTTTTCCAGACCCTAGAATGGAGACTTTTGACAACGCTGATGATCCTGTTTTAGTTTTAAAACTCCGGGGTTGGGTTCTAGTCTGGACAGACAGAAAAAGAGATCTTTGAAACCAATAACGCAGACACCCACGTTCGCTTCTTGATTGGGACTTCTTATCAGTCATGACGTGTCCTTCCCTGATTCGTCACGCCCCATCACGTGAACCTTTTTTACGGAAGAAAACAAACGACATCAGCCTCGACCACCAGTGGTTAATTTCAACATGGATAACGAGTTACAAGCGTTGCTGACCTTATTGTCTATGCTAACGGCTGTCGTGCAGTTAAATTCTACATTTTATAATGCTACTACTGCCTACATGTGCAGGAGGAAAACTATTATTCAAGGTCTTTGCATCAATTCCCGTATCCAGCGCTGCTTCCTGTTTATGCGCCGTAAAACGCCATTGTAAAACGCCATTGTAAAACGATAACTTATTAGTGTGGATGTAGCCTCTGTCAGTGTCTTTCTTTTTCCTACATTTCTAACATGGTGCTCTCAATAAAAGTGAGAAGTATGCATTGCATTCTGGTATATTGAGGCTACTACTGGCACTGAAATTGGCGTTTCTGCCCCCTCTACAGCGGTTGTCTCCTAGCACAGCATGATTGTTGAATGCTGGTACAAAATAGACTCTCTGAAAGAGCCCCTCACTTTTTTGATCCTCACGGCCAGACACTGAAACCTAATGTTTGCACATGATGAGAGCTGAAAATGTCCCTGCTACTCCACTTTTCATGTGCCGGAGCACGATGTTACCTTCAGTTAGGCATTTATCCTCTGGAAGGAGAAAGCAGTGCAAGAAATGCCATGCAACATCTAATAAACATGTTTTTATCTCTTGTTAGATTAATCCCATTAGTGATAGACACCCACAGACGTCTGCCACAATGACACCGTGCACCCATAAAATATGCGCAGTGATTGCAAAGCCCTCCATGTGAAGAGCACCCCTCCGTCCCCTCTCTCTCTCTCTCTCTCTCTCTGTCGTTCCCTCTGTCTCTCTCTCCCTATTCAACCAGTAAGAGCCAGTGATGGTGTCATTGTGGTGTGACTGGTGGTGTTAGCCCACAGAGCAGGGGGAAACGCTGGTGGTGGTGGTGGTGGGGAGGTTTGGAGAGGGTAGAGGTGGGGGAGCTCGGAGGGTAATAGGGTGGGACAGGCTGCTGTCGAGTGATCCAACCCCACTTGGCACCACTCTGCTCCCCATAGTGTCCGTATCCCACTCAGGCTTCTTCTCATTCCTCCGACGCTCCTTCTCGATTCACTTTCAATTTTATTCAAGAAGTTTTATCGGCATGAGATCATTACAGCATCTCTCCCATTCGTTCCGCTGTGTCTCAGGGTTTCCACATCACTTCAGCACTGTGACACATTATATAACTGACAAGGAGGTATAGACTACAACATTTGTGCAGTTATTATTAGGGCTGCTCCCTCTTAGTCGATTAGTCGACTAATCAGTTGCTTTGGTTGATTTTTAATTTTTTATGTTTTTTTTTATGCTGAATGACTTATTTCTAAGTAACTTATGAGCACATCTTTAAAGTGGTGCTTTTGTGTGGTAACCCTAGTTATTATCTAAAATGCAAACTACACGTGTAGAAAACAGAAAGGTAGCTTTCAGCTATTGATAGCACACATCTTTTTTTAGGGCTTTACTATTATATATTATAAAAAATATGGAATTGCGATTATTTTTACTGATATTGCAATTGCGATATGATTTGTGATATTAGAGGAAATTATATTTTTTACATCATTATTCTCATTGTCATTGAAAAACGTAACAAAATTATTATGGAGTGATTTTTGTAGGGATCTGTTCCAAGCAAAGATGTTTTCTTAAGTCTGTAGAATATGATGAGTAGGCCAGGACATCTCTATAGCACCACAATATTTAATTTAAAATGGTATTTTGACACACATTTTGCCTTTAACAAATATCAATATTAAATGTAATATCAATCCTAATTATCTGTCATACCTGCGTTTAAAGTTGTAATCCTTAAGATTTTTGTTAAATCAAACCCTGTTTCTGATACTATTTTTAAGATCTGCATTTTTCGAACAATAGCAAATTAAGTAATTACCTCTTTAAGTTTTCATTGTTAGTGTGGCAGAGTCCTATGGAGGACGGAACCTGCCAAAATCCAAAATAAATAAATAAAGGGAAAATCATGCATGCATAAATAAATAAATACATAAATACACACATACATACAATTTAATAACAAATAAATACATTTAAAAATAAATTCATCAATTTAAAATTTTATAAAAATAAAGAAATAAAATGGGAAATAATAGATTGGGGAAGTAATACAAAGATAAATCAATAAAATAAACAAATAAGTGAATAAATAAATAAATAAATGAATAAAATTAAAACAGAAATTTCAATTTATGTCACATTTTATCAATTAAGTAATGCCTACACTTATTTTTCAGGTAGGTTCCGTACTCCATGGAGTCCACCATTCCCCCGCTGGATTCAAGTTCCCTTCACACACACAGGGGATTCAGTCAGTTTGAAATATTATATAATATATACAGTATATTTTAGGATATTATAGGGAGTAATGGCACAAGAAGGACCAGCCTTCTTAAATCCTAAGGCTTACATCCTTAAAGTCTTGTGCCTTCCCTTCCATTAATAATTCCCTCCCCTCTTCTCATGTCTCTAAACTTCCTGCCGATGTTTAGTGTCTCTCAGAGGTATTGCGGCATTCCCCACAGCTCCGGGTACTCGAGACATGGCTGGGAGTTCAAAGGTCATCTCGTGACCCTGGATCCTCTAACTGTGTGTCTTCCTGTGCTCCATAAGACCTCTATTTCAGACACCGTGAAGCTACTCCCTGGCGACTATTATGTTCGCTTTATTTTGTGTGTGCGCAACATCATGTGTAAGCGAGAAGGACTGGCGGTGAGAAAAATAAAAGGGAGGAATGTTCAGCAATGCGAGGCAAAGGGCCACTTTGGGAGCCTTATTCTGCATTTACTTACATTATAGTTGGCAAATGTAAGAGCCACTAAGTAGAGCTGAATGAAATTTCTGCTTTGGCGCTAATGTGATTTGGAGCTCTGGCTTGTACGTGCATGCGGTGGGTGGCTACTGTACTCGGTGTAATGTGGTTTTGTGTGTGAGTGTGTTTGGCACCGTGGGCTGTTGAGCAACAATCCAGCGAGAAGACCCCTCTCCAGTATCAATTAAAGTCACCAGCTCGCTCCACTTGCCGCTGTCACCCAGGTTTACCCAGCTCTCCATTGCGGCCAACACACCAGCAGGGAAAACATTAACATAAGTAAGCCCTCTACTGACAACTCTCTCTTCTCATATTGGCCTCTTCTCCACATCTCTCTCTTCGCCTTTTTTCTCTTTTGCAATCTCTCCCTTGTTCTCTCTCTCTGACTCTCCATCCTAGCAGGGAAAACATCATTGTCATGGAGAGAGGGATGACAACAATGAAGCGGCTGCAAATCACACTGATTGTTAGTGCTGGACCTGGTGGATGGGGAGAGGGCTAATGTAATTGTCCGGGCCCTTGTCACTGTTGATACAGGCTCTTCAGAAGGCGGGGTGATTTAGCTAAAAGCTATCTCTGGGCCAAGTAATTAGACACACCATTCAGGGTGGCATTAGCACGGGCTGCTGCCACTGTGTCCCTCACAAACACACACACACATCACGCTTCATCACGCCACTCTGGGTGTTATTCAAGCCATTAGCAGGGAGCATGGTGTTCCAGGCTGGGAACAAGTGTGTGCGAATTTGTGTGTGTTTATATGTGAGAGGGAGAAATTCGTGGCGCTTTCTGCCTGTTGTGTTTGCCTATATGTATCATCACTATCGGCTGCCAGCTGACACGGGCTGTCTAAGATCGAGTTGAGGTAGTGCAACACACTTGACACCCCTAAAGCATCCTGTGTTCCCCATCTCCCACTGTGACTCCGTGCTCTCCCATTAAATCAATTAAAGCAATCCAACACTCAGCTCCAAACAGACGGGGCAGAGCGGAGCAGGCACTGTGCCCCCCTGTTCAACGTCTACTTCAGTGGCATTCTAACCTAAAACCCATGGGAATTGGACTGAAGTGTGTTGGATTGTTTAGCTATACTCACTCCAGGATAATGCCTCCTGTAGAGGCCCGCTTACATTTCAGGCCTTGAGATGAATAACAATATGTCCATTCTGATTTTTATTTTATTTTATAGTTGGTCACTCCAGATTATTCGGAGCATGAATGATTTCGCCTGACAGGACTCTTGCTATCTGATTTAAACTATGAATCTGCTGTATTGCACACAATGTTGTACACGGTTTTATCAAAATAAATAATTTCGTACCCATCTATAATGCCAAATGATAGCAATAAGATGAAGATGAAACAGAAAACAGCATAATTGGTTATTTATTTTACGAGGGAAATGGATAGAGGTTTAGTGCCCGCAAACCTGCGTAATTACGTAATTGTGGTCAGCAACAAGAGCCGTCACGTTCGGCTTCCTGCTTTCTTCTTCTACAGCGACTTTCCTGTGTGCTTACTGTAGATTGGTCCGCAGCGCCCACTAAAGTGTCTGAGAGCAATGACAACAGGGTGCATGCCTAGAGCTTAAAATGCCTCCACCTGGAGCACCTAGGCTGTTAAAAACACCTGGCCATAGACGCCACTCATAGGATTCTGAAGAGCCATTGTGAAGTTCAAAGTGGGTGCTCCGGCCGCCGCCACCTTGGCAACTCCAGGCTAATCCAAAAATGGGCAAAGAAGTGGATCGTCGGTGGAGCTGAGGCGGGCCGGGTGATGCAGCAGAGCTAGCAGCTAGCAGCTAGCGACCTGGTACGACACCCACCTGTCACTCAAAGCAGCCACGCCCTCAATAATGCCGAACATTAAGCCTGAATATAATTTAAATGGATGAGTTATATAAAAAATTCACTCCTTGTACAGTTCAAGGGAAAATAGCTATAGAGACCAAAACCGTTTTTTATACCAGACTGTATCCATGATTATTTCTGCTGTAAAGTTTTAACATGGGCATCTACTGTATGGGGATTGACTCACTTTTGGAGCCAGACTCAAGTGGCCGTTCAGGGAACTGCAGTTTTTGTCACTTTGCGTTGGCTTCATTTCTCAGCACCCACTGGAGGCTACCACTTACACCTGTCCATAGAAAGGACATATTTTGTAAGTTTTTTGCATAGCTAAAATTGAGTTAGTATCAAATTTTTTGTCTATTGTTTCTTTGTAGTTATTTGTGTTTTGACAACTCCTTGTCTATTTAATTTATTTGGCCAGCCAGTATATACCGTATCTTCCCCCTGTTTGTCATTTAGTGAGGTCAGTTTTAAGTCACTCCGTTCTCAGTTCAGCTTGCTATAACTTAAGTTCAGTTGTGATTCGCTGACCTCTTAAAAAACTCACGTTTTCTTTGTTCTTTCTCATATTTTTGGGTAAAAAGCACCTTTTTTTTTTAAATCCAAAGACTTGCATTTTGTGTCTCCCTGCTCAGTCCCTAACATAGACCATAAAGAGATTTTGCTCGAGCATGCTCACATTCACACCCTGAAATGAATCAGGACTCCAATTAAAGTATTTACTAATGCACTTTGGCAGATTCTCTGCCTCAGACTGCAAATGTTGCATTAATTTAATGATTTAGGCCGTTTTGTTTACGAGGATTCAGCAGCCAGCTATAGACAATGGAACCAAATCCATTTTCATTTGCATCCCCTGCCCACAACCACTACCATTACTATGTCAGTTCGTACATTTTACCTGTAATTTCCATGATTTTATGGATGAATAAATTTTACCTTGAAGTTAAACCTTGAGTTACTATACTTGAGTATTTCTATTACTTCTACTCTATTCTATATTGTACTTTGTACTCCACAGCATTTATTTGACAACACTAGTTACTTTGCAGTTTCTGATTTATATACAAAACACAATATATACATGAACTCAATATTTAGGTCATTGTTTCAAATTAAACTGTCCAATAGTTAACAATTATAACAATCACACTGTGGTATATTTACTTAGGAGATGGTCTGAATACTTCATTATACACAGTCAAATCTAAACATGGATTTGCATTGATGTCAGCCTGTTAAGATGTCAGCCATGGAGACATATTTGTCTGTCTCAGGTGTCAACAGACAGTAAAACAGTGACAATCACTTAGCCGTAAAACAGACTGGTAGCATTGCTGGTGAGTTAGCTTTACCCTGCGAGCATCCGGATGGCCTGAGGGAGGTTTGTGTTTAAGTTAAGGCCAAGTGGAAAGCACTAAAACTCATTCCCCCTCTCTCTATTTTCCACTGTTCGCCCCTCTCTCCTCTCCTCCTGCTCCGCTCCCTCTTTATGGGGACACCGGACTCCCTGACAGTTTGTTTTAAATTTGACCGTGCAGATGTTTCTCTGGGTGACTGACTTTTATAGTTTAGAAAAGATTATATCAGCTTTCCCTAAGATTGTGTTACTGTATTTAAAAATGACTGGAGATCGAAACAGGAGGGCGGTGGGGGGGGGGGGCACAGGGGGAAGGAAAGATGGATGGATGGAGGGAGACGGAGAGAGAGATGGAGGCTGGGTAGAGGGGATTTGTGCAGTGGGAAAGGGAGGAGAGGAGAAGAGAAGGGGTTTGTACTGCAGGTTCCTAAATCCTGGGTCTCCCTGCTGGTCTTAGCAGCACAGACTGGACAGGGAGTTACTGGGGAGCAGGGAGGATGAAGGGAGGAGATGGTAATCGGGGGAAGGAGGTTAGAGTTCACAGCAGCCAGGTTTGGCTTATTGCATTAGACACAGATTCTTTCTAATTTCAAAGGACAACACCAGCGTCAAATTTGAGGATATTAGTTTTTGATGGGCAGCTGGGGCAAAGCACACAGTACGGGGGCGGCTGAGGAGGACAGAGAGTCCTACTTTTTCCCATTACAGGTCTGCCGGTCACTCCTTGTTCCCTCTGTTCCTTAAACATTTAACATTTTCTTTCTTTTGGGTCTTTTTGCAGGGATCTTTTTCTTTCCCTTTTGCTGGTAACTAGTATAAAGTCAACTATAAACTGTCGGGGTATCAGGAACGTGAAAGTACACTTTTTGGAGATGTGTTTTGGATTACCAGCTTCACTGTCAAATAGTGAGCAACTGTTTTCTACTTATGTGAGGACCGAAGTGGCAAAGCAATTTTGCCTGTATTTACTGAAGCTGCAATTCAAATGTTTTACCATAGTTTAAAGCAGTGGTGGATGAAGTACCTGAAAGCCACACTTGAGTACAGATATCTAACCAGAATCTATCTAACCTAAATTTTGGCAAGGAAAAACTGGCATGGCCATTTTCAAAGGGGTCCCTTGACCTCTGACCTCAAGATATGTGACTGAAAATGGGTTCTATGGGTACCCACGAGTCTCCCCTTTACAGACATGCCCACTTTATGATAATCACATGCAGTTTGGGGCAAGTCATAGTCAAGTCAGCACACTGACACACTGACAGCTGTTGTTGCCTGTTGGGCTGCAGTTTGCCATGTTATGATTTGAGCATATTTTTTTATGCTAATTGCAGTACCTGTGAGGGTTTCTGGACAATATTTGTCATTGTTTTGTGTTGGTAATTGATTTAAAATAATAAATATATACATACATTTGCATTAAGCAAGCATATTTTTCCACTCCCATGTTTATAAGAGTATTAAATACTCAACAAATCTCCCTTTAAGGTACATTTTGAACAGATAAAAGAATGTGTGATTAATTTGCGATTAATCATGATTAAATATTTGAATTAATTGACAGCCTTAATAGAACTCAAGTAAAGTACAGATATTCCCAAAAAATACTTAAGTACTGGAACAAAGTATTATTACTTATGTGACATTACACCACTGGTTTAAAGGCAGTGTGTGTTGCCAGTAAAAACTAGCAAAAGTATGCTACAGTCATCTTGTCTTTTTTTTTTTTTCTTTAAAAAGGCTCCAAAACACTGCAATGATCTCTACTGGGAAACCGGTTGAACTTGAAGAGGCCATTAGGGGTAAAAGAGAGGAGGGTTAAAGGACGAGGCCGACAGACAGAAAGTGAAAACATGCATATCATTTATCTGTAATCTTTATATCAGACAGTCTTCCCCTTCCGTGTCGGTGTCATGATGAATCCATTAGGTCATTCATCCACCTTCTCACAAAGGGAAAAACCCATCAGCAGCAACTTCTAATGTTTCCTTATGAAAATATGCAGAATAGCAACAGTGACTATAATTGAAAGATTAAAGAAATGGAAGGCGGCCATCGAGTCTGGCTCGTTCTGCGGGTCCAAGCGATTTTAATGAGAGATGAAGAAAGGGCGATGTGGAGGTTTTTCTTCACAGGTTGGGCCTGTTTGTTTAACGGGGAGCTCGGGTTACGTTCATTAAACCGCGGGCTGCCGCTCCACTGTAAGGCTGTAATGCATACGTTATCAGTCTGCGTGGCAGGAGCAGTTTTGTACTTAAATCTGCGTCCTGTCTGACTGCCTGCCTGGTGCACCGGCTGACTCTTTGCTCGCCGGATGACTGATTATCTGATGAGCCGGGTGGCGGACTGAAAGATCAAAAGACGGGATCTTACTCAGAGCAAAAATAAAATGTCTCTTCGAGGTTTAAAAATAGCCTCTTGAAGGCCTTCATCAGAGTGAGTAACGCAGGACAACAATGCTTCTGCAATGACAATCCGGCAGCAGTACTGCTGTCTGGGGTTAATTACAGTTAAGGTTAATTGTCCATCAGCTCCAGTTGTGGTTCTGGTGCATGTAGCAGCATCAAAACAGCTCTTTTGGCCCTGTACTTACTTGCTGTATGAGAGGAAATTGGGCTTAGCCCTGGTAATTTTCCTGCTGCGGTGGCCCACCGCTGCCGAGGAAATGCATAGGAAATGCTGAAGGACAAGACAATGACTACTGTACACAGGCTGTGGTGGACTTACTGGCTCCCTGACTGACCTGATGTCTGACTGACTGGCGGTCAGTCTGACTAATCCGTGTTGCTGATTCACCGCTGCTTCCTTTTCTCTCTGCTTGTGAGGTATATGATGGAGAAAGAGTGAGGATTACTTCACAGCGCTTGACTTGAGATACTGTATGTGATACGTACACAAGGGGACTGTGACAGAGTCATGAGTGCAGCTGGAGGTGCTTCATATGACACCATGTCTGAAATACACACTGTGTGAAATCTGAAGTCTGCAAAACCCGGCCCAAGTTGTGAAGTCACACTAGAAAAATAAAATCACATTAAGATGTGAAATGATTGTTCAATTAAATTTAGTTGAATAAAACCAGTAGTAGTAGTTTAAGTCTATCTGGAGCTTTCTTTTTCAATAGCAGAGACTAGTGTTTGCATCCTGAGTCTCCTGTGGGATTCTCTCTGTGTGGTCTTTCAGTATTTAACCAAGATATTTCCTTAACCTTAAAAAATGTGTGCCCAAACATAACCATAAAAGTGTATTAATTAGGGTTTTTTGAGTCACGGATCGGATCAGCAGAAAAAAAGGGTGCAAACATAACTTTTAGAAACTGTATGTCCAGATTGGCGATCGTCGATGAGCCATATCAGCCGATACAGATAGTTTTTGTTGTTGTTTTGTTTTGTTATAGCAGCTGTTATACAAGGCTCCAGACAATTTTATTTACCACCGTCATGAAAATAATTCCAACTGCCATGAAGTCAGTGTAACCCCTTCAAAAATTCTAAATATTATCCTTTTACTTTACATTATGTAAAGTCATCTACAGTGGTTATTTGCATGAAAAAACACAAATGACAACAAATGATTAAAAAAAAATCTGGGCATTAGTAGTTTTTACTCTTTTATATTGCTGTGAAAATATCTTCTTGAAACAACTGTATTTATTCAAGTTTCTCGCCAAAAACTACATTTTACAAGATTACACTTGAACGCATCATGATAACTTTAAAATTTACCTTCGCCCAATACTCACTTTTACTGAATAGAATTTGAATGCATCATAATGCAACTCAATGTGGGGGGATCCGTCTGGGACGATTCACCTATCTCCCGATTCGATACTGTCACGATACTTGGGTGCCTATTCGTTATGTTAATGCAAGAGCGGATATTGTTAGGAAAACAAATGAAATTTCACCATTAACATTTAGTAGATACTTTCTGTAAGAATATTTTGCGACTTGGCAGATTTGTTCATTTAAAATGTTTCTTCATTATGTTAATCAAAAACATAATTGTTGGCATTAAGTTTCTGTCAGTGTATTTACTGTTGTAATAAAAATAATGTAAACAAGGCGACGTTGAAACGACACAACAGCGACGTGCCCTTTGACTTCTATTTGACAGATTTGTCCTCAGACAGACAGAACCACCAAAGTAACAAGAGAAAAGTGCTATGCAGCAGGAGTTAGTTGTGCCACCACCTCTTCACTTCTCCCTCTGCCTTTCGCTCTCTCTCTGTAGGAAGCAAAGATTGGTAGTTTTCAGTAATGTACATGTAGAACCCAACATGATTGTCTTGAAATAGATGAAAGGGGCATCTGTGCCTTGAACTTTGAGTGGCTTCCATCTTTTTATCATCTCCCAGTTTCTGTTCGCCCCTCCAGGCTACTCAGAGACGAGGAAGATGGCAGGGGAGACAAAGAGCCTGTACCTCCAGCATCTCGCCTTCTCTTTGTAGCGCTCTCTCCATCGCTGTTAGTCACACATGATTATGCCCTGTCGACCGCCGAGCAAGTGTTGCTATTTGCCTGTAATAGCATGACAATCAGTGTCAATCTGCGCCAGGGCTGCAAATGTTGTTCACACTGCATGTCCTCTGACTATGTGTTTTACATACGGTTAGCATACACAGATGTCGCCTGGTGTGTTGATCTTGTTTATACATCTATTCTGTACAGTGCGTACATATACGCTGTTAATAAATCCATATAAATACCCACTTGGCACAATAGTTTAGCCTACATCTAAAGGGTAAACAATTGACTGTCTGCACTCGTCAAATCCGTTATGTTTCATTGGTGAGCGTTTTTGTTGTGAATTGCTTTCACGATCAGATGAGAATGAGATGAGGGTGAAGAAAGAAAGGAGCGATGGGGGAGGAGAGGAGACAAGGAAGCGAGGGATCATCTCCCTTAAGTGTTTCTGCTTCACCTTTAATCTATGGAAATGTATGGAACAGATGAAGTATAATTGTAAGGTGGACTTTGACCATTAAAATCTCTCTCAAGTGCTCGTTGCAGGAGGGGCCGGAGGGAGACCGGGCAGTAATCACTACGGGTTCACTCCGCTGATGATGGGGAGGGAATTAATTTACCCCGGAGAAAAACAAATTAAGGCTCTACTCAGCGCGGCGCGCCGTCACACAATAGCATATATAAATATTTTATCTTGGGCGATCCAGGTTAGCAAAGGTTTAGTACATCTCCATTTACACAAGGGCCCGCTCTCCACGCCGTGGCCTCCGCTCCCCTCTCGGCTCTACTCCTGATGAGAGCCTGCTGTCCTCTCCTTCACCTCCCCGTCTTTCACTTTTCCTCGCCACCTCTCCATCTTCCAGCAGTGATGTTTCTCGCTCATGTACGGTGTTTCTCTCCTCGCACTCTCCTACACTTCAACTCCCACTGTCTATACACTTCTCCTCCAGTTGTTAAACACAAAAAATCCAGATATTCCTTCTTTAAGACCAACTCGCTTGGCTCCGATGTCTTAATCCCCTCCGACGCAGACGTATCACTTGTTGACAGACAGTGTAGAGTACACCGTGAAAAACAGGATTCAGCTGACACAGTTGAAAATGTCACAGTGATTTATGGACCCGTGTGTAAATCAAGTTTTGGGGCTGCACTGTATTATAGGAACAACTCACTTTTCCTATTTAAAATGGAGCTCCGATACTGTTGCATGTTTTGGATCGCAATAAATTTGCCCGAGAAAAAATATGGGGCTTGTTATTTTAGCTTCCTTTTTCACTTGCTTTCCAGTCGAACAATAAAAAATAAGAGCGTGTCACACTATATTATAGGAAATTGAATAATATTGTAAAATAGCTTTCCACTGCATTGGACCTTGCTAAGACTGCTGCTTGTAAAGAAATACCCTCAGTTAATAGGTCCCCTGAACGCCTCTTCTAGCCCACAGTTGGATAGCAACAGTATTTATCAAATTAACAATAATAGGTGCTGTGTTTATCTTAAAATAAAGTATTTTTTTGTTTATATCTGTAGAAGTTAGCCCTGTGATAGACTGCAGACCTGTCCAGGTGTTCTCTGCCTCTCCCCCAATGCATGCTGGGAGATAGCGGTACAGAAATGGATGGTTGGGTGTTTGACAGTGCCTATGGGGAGGTCAGAGCTCACCCAGTTCTTTTATTAAACACTGCTTCACTCTTTGTGGCTCACGATAATGTAACTAAGTACATTTAAAGGGCCAGTGTGAAGGATTTAGGGGGATCTATTAGCAGAAATGGAATATAATATTAATAACTCTTTTCATTAGAGTATATTCACCTGATAATAAGAATCCGGTCCTCTTCACGGAGTCCGCCATGTTGCTCCGCCATGTTTCTACAGTAGCCCAGAACAGACAAACCAAACACAGGCTCTAGAGAGAGACTTTCACGTTTTTAGGTTAACTGAAGTCCACCATAGTTCTCCAACACGCTCGTGAAAGGGAGGTGTGAGCGGAGGGTTATTCAATTAGTTGAAAATCTGCAACCTCACCACTAGCTGCCACTAAAACTTACACACTGGTCCTTTAAGTACCGTCCAGTACTTTAGTATAAAGTTGAGGTACTTGTACTTGACTTAGGTATTTCCATTTCATGCCACTTTGTACTTTCACTGGGAAATATTGGAAACATGACTTTTTACTCCATTACATTCATTTGACAGCTATAATCAGTATAGGCTAATACCTTAGAAATTAAGTTTTTAAAACAGAAAATGTATGTTAAACTTATAAATTATGATGCATTTTCAAAAGTTAAACTACACAACAGTGCAAAAAGTAATTACAAATTTAAAATGTTCTCATAACAATCTAATGTAGGGCCGCAACTAACGATTATTTTCATTATCGATTAATCTGTCGATTATTTTATGGAAATGTCAGAAAATGGTGAAAAATGACGATCAGTGTTTCCCAAAGCCCTAGATGACGTCCTCAAATGTTTTATTTTGTCCACAACTCAAAGATATTCAGTTTACTGTCATAGAGGAGTAAAGAAACCAGAAAATATTCACATTTAAGAAGCTGGAATCAGAGAATTTTGACTTTTATTTCTTAAAAAATTGTTCAAACCGATTAATCGATTATCAAAATAGTTGGTGATTCATTTAATAGTTGACAACTAATCAATTATTGTAGTAGCTCTAATCTAATGACATGATATGATAGCCTACAATATGTAAAAGTAGTAGTTATTTTTCACTCACAGGGCGTTCATTTTCTGCAGTATTTACTGTTGACTCAGTACATTTAGCTGATAATTGGCTACAAACATACTTTAACATTTTCAAGGCAGAACTTTTACTTGTAACTAGTTTTACTGTTTGGTTTTGCTACTTTTACATAAATACTTCCTCCACCGCTGTCTATGACAACCTCTGTTGGCGTTACACTGGCCTTGAAATGAGCATTGCTTGTTTTGTTGTGCTGACGTTGTGTTGTTGTTGTTGTCAACAACAAAGTGAGGCAATTAGATCCCCAGCGATCCAGTAATGAGTGCGGTACGGAGGGAGCGCGCGAGGCCAGGGCGACACCCGGTGTGAGAACCAGCACGTGCCCGCCGTTCTGCATCCCTCCTCGCAGCAATGAGGCTCGTGCTCTAATGAGAGGCTTTAATGGATTTATAGCGGCAGATTCCTGTGTGTCCGCATGCTGTTGGCTTCGCCGACTCCAAACGTCTGTAATAATTGGTGAGCCGCCTCCACATTAACACGAAGCAGAGAGAGAGAGAGAGAGAGAAAAAACAGCATCTCCTCCTGACTGCTTTCCCACGGCCTTGATGAAAACAGGTAGCCCAGGCCAACACAGATGCTGGGCAGTTAGAAGAGGATTGTGGGAGTAGTGGGAACACTTGCATGTGAACATTTGTAGACGTGAAGGTTCATAATGAAGGTTATTTTCTCACATTTTTTATTTGGACTTGGTTTTCCTTAGACCTTCTATAGCCTACAACGATAAGGGAGGAACCAGTTTTCTATGAATTCACACCAGTATTTTATTTATGGTAGCATAAACATTAGCAGGTGTATTATAGAAAGGAAGCTAACATCCTCTAAAAAAGTCTAAATGTTATTCTTTTATTTTGTCAAACACAATTCAAATGATTAGGAAATCAAATATTTTTATTATTGCTTTGATTAATAATAATTCCTGGCATTAGTAGTTTTAATTATGTATTATATAAGCTGCTTAGAGCTAGTGTTAGGAAGTTAAACAGGTCATAATTGCTGTGAAAACAACTGGATTTATTAAAGTTTCTCGCCAGCCTAAATTCAGAGCCTCCCTAAAATAGGCAGAAGATATTATTTTATAATATGCTGTTGGGTGTAAAATTCTTTGGGGTTACACATTGTCTTTTAGTTGCAGATTTTAACTGATAATACACAGTAATGTGGTCAGTATGTGTGTGTATTTGTTTTTTATGTTGTTCCTGGACACTTAGCCTATATAGATAAATATAAATTATAGAAAGACAGGGCCTTTTAATTTATACAAATTTGCTTTATATCGGTGAATGTTGTTTGCCACACTCCCCTTTTGTTATTAGCCACAACATTACCCTAACTTAGCCTATATTTCTGCCAATAAGGCTTTGAATTTAGAGGCACGGTCCTTGTCTTTGGTTGCTTGTAATTCTTCTTTTGATGCAACCTTTTCACACTGAGCCACTCCCCAGCTGTCACCGAGTCACAGTGTCCTCTGCTTACTTAATCGATAGGCCCAGTCTGCTAATTCATTGTTAATATGTCCATTGATCAAGTGTCCTCTGGGACAAGATAGAGAAGCAGCACACACACAAACACACACACACACACACACACACACACACACGCACACATACACACACACACAGCCTAATTCAACTAAATCCTTAAGTAACACGTCAAATAAATACCATCAAGGGAAATTGCCACGCTGAGCCGAGCCATTATAACTGAATGAATAGATTAAAGCTTCATTAAGAAGCTTGATATTACCACTAAGTTATTATATATATTAGATATTTTAATACTATTGAAGTAATTTAAAAGCTATCGAAATATACAATAATTAACTTTTATTACATTTTTGCTGATGAGCAGAAAATATGTGATTTTGTATTTCCACATGCGTTCATAACGGATAACAAATATGACAACATTTATATCACATCTGACCCAAATATCCTGTCTCCCAAACCTCATCTGATTTTGATGAATCACATCAGAATGAAAACACCGGTTACAAAACCATGAGCTTTTATTGAGTTAACAAGTAAAGTCCTCTTCTCCTCCCATGCTCCCCATCGCTCTGAGGCGGAGGACAATTTCAGGACAAAAGAAACATTTAGTGTCTGCTTGTTTATTCCTGTGCTCGCTCTGTATTTATTCACGCCTGTCACTCATCTTTTTTTTTTTTTTTCGTCTCTCTCGGCCTCGCTCTCCCCTGCGGCTTTCTCTCACACACACACACACACACACACGCAGGCGGTGTGATGGCGCTGCAGCAGAGAGAGAGAGAGAAAGAGAGAGAAAGATCTGGGTGACCATCTGAAACCAATTATGGCGGCGCTGCAGCCACCCAGAAACTCAGTGACGGATGGGGATCTTGTATTTATAGCTGGGGTAATTGGCAACACTCAGACGCACACACACACACACACAAGGAAGTACAAAGAAATAGACACTTTTAAATGTACACACATAAGGCGCAGTTTGTGTTTACACTGAGGGATAGACATCACACACACACACACATGCAGACACGCATGCCTCACAGGCAGCAGAGAAAAGGTGCACACTCCCTCAGTGCACGTCCGTCTTGCAGTCAAAGTGACTCAGCCGGTGTATGAATCAAAGACCTTTGTCATGAGAAGACAAACACAGCTCAGGGACGACCAGAGAGGCATGTTTGTGTTTTCCACCGTTCTAATCAGAGCTGATGTTTACGGCCGATAAGGACAGAGGTTGTACATCTCGGCTATCTGTCTCGGGCCTGTCAGCGCGTCAAACCTGCATGTGAAAACATATACAAAACACATCTGCCTCTTGTTAGGCGCCATAAATGGCTGCCATGTGGTCTGCTGATAAATAGGCCGGTCTATTTATTGGAGCTCAACAAATTGGCTACAAACACTGACAAGGAATTGAAGAACTATAAATATTGCGACGTGATGAAATCTTTAAACGTGCGGCAGGTATTTTACGACGCTGCCACTCCTTTTTGCCTTTTTTATGTAGTTGGAGGTATTTCTTTTGACGGCTTTCTTCTTTCACACAGCGCCTTGTTAAATAGGTGGTGGTGGGTGGGTGCTGTGGGGGGGGGGGGACAATGGCACTCTCACACTGAGCAGGTCTGAGTGTGTGTGGAAGGCTTGGCTGCACTAAAGCTCAGCAGATCCGCCACTTGAGAACGATAAAGAGCGCTGCTACACCCGAACTCTCAGAGAGACGTAACCAGAAATTCCTGAATGAATCGGCAACAGACAAGCCCTAAACCCCGTGTAATTACATATTTGGAGTTTATCGGGGTTTATGCGAAAATGCACAAGTTTCCCTTCCCTGGTGGTCCTTAAACACATCCATATGTTTCCATTTCTGCTCCTCCCTCTGCTCTCTCTCTCTCTCTCTCTCTCTCTCTCTCTCTCTCTCTCTCTTCCACCTCCTATTTTCTCTGCATGAAAAATGGCTGCGGCGCACAGATGGATGATATGACCCGTTGGAGTGGTGTTTTCCTATTGTTAAGTTGTTGTTGACTCTCTAGACTCACAGTGTGACAGATCCAGTTTGGTGTTTTGGAGTGTGTCAAGGCCATCAGCGCCGGGGCCAGAGCTCTTGGTGGAGCTGTGTGCAAACAGAGGAAGCCGCAGCCTGTCCGCATCGTACAGACTGGAACACACACACAAATGTGAGGGAGGCCTTCTATATCGTGTGTGGCCTGTTTTTTTTTTTGTTTTTTTTTTCATTTCTTCTCCTCCCCGTCTGCCTCTCTCTCTTTCTCTCTCTCTCTCTGCTTCTTCTCCCTGCTTGAGAAAACCGATCTGTTTTAAAACACGTGCTAAATATTACCATATTTACATTTTCCTGTTTCAAGAAGGCAGCGAAGGGGGAGTGTGTGGTGTGGATTTTTCTTTTCTTTTCTTTTTTTTTTTCAGTGGAAAGGTCTCGGTCCGGGGTTAGGCTCTGTTTGAAACTTTAAACCTTTTTCATGCTTATTTGTTTTATGATTCTGCAGGGCACTGTGTTTACACTAAGAGTGCAACATCTGGATTAGATAATTTGTTGGGAATTAACCGAGCCCGAATGCTTATCGACCTCATCTGATTACATCTGTTTGATGTTTTGGTGCCTTTTTTTTTTCTTTCCAGCATTCATTATTTTGCAGCCGGTATTCAGTTTTTGCTGTACATTTTTTTGTCCTAAAACACATCAGGAGGATTAACATTGTGCAGCATTAACCTTGCCTGTAACCACCGGCGGCAGCAGCAGGCCCTCCATGCACTGTCACATCTCTCCAGTCACAGCACGGCTGGCCTTTCCATAATAGCTTATTCCCCAATTAAATCTCACTGGTAATGTTTGACTTTCCAATGACGCAAGAGGCTGCCGGAGTGGACGTGTCAGCAACAATTGCTGCATTAAGAGGACACAGTAACTGATTAAATCCTCAAACCTTCTCAAAGAATAATCTGTTAATAGAATTTATATAAAATGCTTGCAAGTGCAATGCATGAAATATCACAACATGCAAGGAATTGGTGACTCATAATGGCTTTGGAGCAGCTTAGGAAGGATCTATTAGTCACTGTCAACACTGTCATCAGGATTGTGTTTATGTTTTATACTTATAATAATTGTTCCTCCATGCTTTTCTTCTCCAGTATTTCTCAGTCCATCCTCCCCATTTCCATTCTTCCGTCATTCCTCGTGTTTCACTCTCTCTCTTAATCACTGTCTTTCGTGTATATTTTATTAGCTGCAACCAGCAGCGAGAGTACTTCACTCTGTCACACAGTTAGTGAGCTGGTTGTCCCAAATAGTTCAACAAACTTGACACAACCATTAGGGCTATTTGAGCCTAATTGCTCCGCCACTTTAAGTTTATTGGGGGGTTTTAAGCACAGTAAGAAATCTCTAATCCTCAGTGAGTCTGTTAAGCACCAAACGGGCTGCATATTTTCATGTATTGAGTAGGGCTGCCCCCTCTTAGTCAAATAGTCAACTAATCGATCATTTTGGTCTCAGTCGACTAAGATTTCTTCACTTGATTTGTCGTTTTTTTATGCTCTTTTCCTCCTGAATGACTTATTTCCAAGAAACTTATGAGCAAATCTCTGGTAAACACAAGATTTAAAGTGGTGCTTTTGTGTGATTCTTTGTGGAGAAACTCAGTTTTACAGATCTGTCGATTAAATCAACTAATGGATTAGTCTGCAAAATCATACGAGTGTTAGTCGACTAAACACTTTCAATTGTCCGACATTTTGCCGTGCCGTTTTTCACTGTGGTGGGTCTCGTTTGAGTATCTCTGGGTGTAGTATGCCCGACCGTCATCTAAGTTACTGTATGTAACGTTAATACACTGACTATAAGGATGTATATATACTTTATATGTATCAGCGTCATCATGCAGAAACCTACGTCAGGTCACGTGGGAAACGTTTTTAGAAGTGCTTAGGACTATAGCATTTTGACTCTGAAACATACATACTTTGACCACAATTTGAATGTTCGGATTTGAATACTTAAGGAACACCACTGATAAAAAAACCTGAAAAAATCACCCAAATAATGGACCCACCCTTTAAAGACAGGCTTCTCAACAGTAAGCTAATGGACACATGACAGGACATTTATATCTGGCTCTTATCTATGTTACTGACTCTATCTGACTGAAACAAGTCCCCCCCCCCGGCCTCTATCTGGCTTTATCTCCATTCAACGATCCATTACAAAACTGCATGCTGCCCCCCTGGGTGATCTGCCCCGTCCCCTCTAATCTGGCCGAGCCGCTGCGATTCCATCACTCCCGTCGAACCACACAGAAAGATTAGTCGGACTCTACGTACAACAGATGTGTCCAGCGCTTGATTTGTGTGTGTTTTATTGACTCTGGCCATCTGTTAATACAGTTGCTGGTTCCTCCTCATGTGTTTGTTGATGCACACAGACGGGGGACCCGAGTGCCAGAAGAAACATTCAGCGAAGGAGAGATGAGAGATAGAGAGACGGAGAGAGGATGGAGTCGGAGGGGAGGAGGGTGATATTTCATAAAAGGCTGCTGCTGGTTGAGTGTTAACCTGCGACCCGCTGTATTCCTGCATATAGAACAGAAGCGTTTGTCCTTGTTTTTAGTTTAGTCGGAGCATTGATTCAGGGTAGCACACGAGCAGAGAGAGTTGATGAATGAGTCTCAGATGTTCACAAAACAGTAAGAGCTTAAATTCCTTCACTAGGAGGAAAGTGAAAGATTGCTTCAGATATCTGAAATTCCTCCCGGTACCATTCCTTAGATTCCCCCTCAACACCGAAGGAGCAGTTGCTACAGCATTCCTCGGATTGCCCATTTGTGTGTGTGTCTTTGCATGTATGTGCATTGCAGGAATATCTACCCATGCAGAAGGATGATAATGCCTAACAGTTGCAGTCACTTGTGTTGTGTCGTTGTTTTCTTGGACATTCCAGCCAACTCCTCGTCTTCCTCCTCTCTGTGTCACTCCTCCACTCCCATGGTGTCTCTTTCCCCTCTCCTCCTGTCTCACATAACATTTGTACGAATGCCTTGGAAGCCACAGAGCTTATGAAAACTTTTGCCTCACATTAATTATCCCCTGTCTTACAGAAATGCCTAAAAGGTGAGACAGATTACATCTTAAAGCTTAACCTACTCACTCAGCAAGAATTACATCATTTAGTCATCACAATCTCAGACTATATTTTTACTCCGATCCGTTTCGTCTGTCCTCTCTTTCCCTTCGTTCTTCCCACCCGTCACCTATGGGTTATGATTTTGAAATCGATTTAATGCCAGGATCTATATATTTGCTTCTTTTGAGTCTAAGCGGAGGTAGAAGGAAGTTACCGCTTTTATTGTTGTAGTCTGAGTAACGTGATGTCATATCCGTTCCGTATCCGTCAACCAAAACAAACAGCAGTGAGCCGAAACGTGAAAGTAAAAAACAGCGGAGGGTCTGTGTGGATACAACCCGCAATCTCACATTTTAAATCCAAAGTGGTAAACACTACACATACAGTATGGAGACACTTTGGGTTTCACACATTGTCAGGAAAAGCAGAGCTAGACATCACGGCTAAAGCTGCATGCTAACTCTGTCATGGACAGGAAATGTTATCGTATTGCGGTAACGTGCGGCCAAGCCAGCCGCCACTCTCATCTCCGTGGTCAAATCGGCCGACGCTACAACTGTAGAGCACCCATATACTTACATTTATGTTAAATGCATTCAAACGACCCCGGACTTTGTGACTTTGTAAAGTTAGGAGAAGTATAAACGTGCGACTATGAATGGTTATCAAAGGGAACTGTATATACAAAATACATATATGGAAAGGATATACAAATTCTGGACATCTCTGACTACATACATGCTGAAAATCAAACATTTTTACTGTATTAATTTAGATATTTTCCAAAGTAAAAGCCCCTAGAAGTGTATGATTCAACTTTTTCCCATGATCTAGTGTTAAAAAAGTTAATAAAAATCGCAATGAATCGTATTATTGAATCGCAATACCTAAAAATCGCAATACATATCAAATTGGCACCCAAGTATATAGTATAGTATTGAATCGGGAGATGGGTGTATCGTCCCAGCCCTACTGTCTCATGTGAAGCTGCCCGTTTGCCCACTGAATGGAAAGTTAAGAGCTGCCTCACTGTAGTGTTGCTTCTCGCCACCCTCTCTGCCGTGTCATGATGATGTGATTTCTCGACTCAGGCGTCACTCGGCCAGTTGAAACCTCAGAACTCCACGTGAACCTGCTGAAAGGGAGGTGGCGTCCGGCCTGGGTAAACACAGAGCGAGGGCTAGCCAGGGACACAGCCTGTTGGTCCTAAATGTGGAGGAAAAAAGTCCAATAACTGGTCCTGTGGGGCAGTGAGCAGGGCCAAGTCTAACCCGTACGCAGGCATAGAGGGGTGAAGTTGGATCGCAGCTGCTCTCAGGGACGTATAGGTAACAGACAGGATCTGGACCCGGGTCTTGCAAACAGGAAATCATTTTCCGGGGGCAGTATCCCCTTCGCGAGGCAGCAAAGTTTAATTCACTTCTAAGTCAACCTACCAAGTAGTATTTCTTTAAAATAAAAATTGAAAATAGCCATTTAATTGCTGCATTAACCTATAAGGAAGTGATTCAGCATTAAGTGTACGTTATAATTTAATGAATTGCCGTTTTAAATTACATGTTAAACTGAGAGCAAATTGACCCCAACTCTACAAGGGAGACATTTGAGCTTTACATGGACATGCACTGCTACTTATGTATCCGCCCTCCGTCCTGTACGTTCTCCCCTCTGAAGAGGTATGGATGTCGCCCTTCATGCTTTTTTACCTCATTGACTCTCAGTTCCCCCCTTCAACTCTGACCGTCGGAGGTTTAAGCGCAGTCCAGGCGAGCAGCAGGGGTTCATGGGAGAAAAAAAAATCACACACAGAGAGAACAGTGTATTCAGCACAGAGCTAGAGGTGTTAACAGTAGTTGTGTCTATACGTAGCCAGACTTTGGTCAAATATTCAGAAATAATTCTTATTGCGTATTTTAACTTGCATGAAGTGTCAGGTGGGCTGCAGTCGGAATGACTCAGATGGTATCAGGTAGGAAGATAAGTATACTTAATTCACTTTCAGAGACTTCGCCATGTTTGTCTAAACTTGTTGGCACTGTCCGAAGCAGTAACTTCACACCCACACAGTTTTAGTTAGATTAAACCATATATCCATGTAGACAGATATATGAAATCCAAGCAGTGTTGATTTCTATCCATCTGTGGTGGCAGGTGAAGAGAAAAATGCTGGTTCAACAATTATAACACTTGAAGTCACATTGACTACATTTTTTGCCCTTATTCCAAAAAAGACAATATTCTTATTAAGCTGTTTACATGGATAATGAACATGAATATTCCCGTTTACCTCCCTCTTTCATTCCTTCAACCACCTTCTTGAAAAGGTTGGCGTTGTAATATTTGCGTATATCCAAAAACCTGTTGATATCTAAGTCTTTCATAATGTTTTTAAAAGTAGGTGTGTTTCTCTTCCGACCAGTAAATGTGGGCTTTTCTTTTTGGCATGAATCAAGGGTTCAAGGTTCTTTATTTGTCATTTATCAATTCCAGCAAAGCAGTCATTGGCAATGAAAATCTTTGGTCTCAGGTTCCTTCAATAATGCTCATAAAATATGTATATATAAAAGGGGAAAACGCGCAAGTAAAAGTAAAAGCAAAATAATAATCGAAGGCATAAAAAAGTGCAGTTAAAATGAATATAAACATAAATACATAAAGTAGTAATGTAAATGTAAATTTGTTAATTTGTAATTTAGTAAATTCAGTAAAACTGAATGTAAACAGGATGTAGGATGTAATAATGAGAAGTACTAAAAATATATATACAGAGTATATATACAGAGGTGTAGACAGGAATATTGTATGTATAGAGAAGAAGAATATGTGTTTATACTGAATACACAGAGTTGTAACAGTTTGTGAAACAGTATGTAAAGTATATAAAGGTAAACACATCTCTGCAAGAGATGCTAGTTGGTCGCACAGAGCTGACCATAAACAGGCTGTGTGTTGCAAACTGCTGTAAAAACCCCAATTGAGACGCATATTCTGAATGTGCTGTATACATGTCCAAAGAATGCTCCTAAAACCTGATTAATATCGACATATCCCTTGTGTCTTAATGGGAAAATGCTCCATTTGGAATAAGGCCTAATTCAGAATATCCAAACGGAATACTGTAACGTAAAATCTAAGATGTTTTTCCATATGTTGTCAAGTATGAAAAAAAACAAAATGAACACTGCAAGTGGACTACTCGACTACTATAAGCGAATAATTTAAACAGCATTTGTATAGGAAGGATTCTGTCCCAAGCTTTTTGATCCATATAAGCGGTTGATCCCTGTAACCGTGATCACTATAAGCGGTTTCCACTGTATGCTGTTTGCATGACCCGTATCTAATTTGAAATATTATCATACTCCGAGTAATAGTTTAATATTAGTGTGCATGTAAACACAGTCATTGTGTATTGAATTATAATAAAACGTTGCAATAAAACCTAATCCATTTATTCATAGATTGAGCATGTCATTTTGAGTCATAGTTAACGACGCATCATTTAGTGGTTGGGAAGGATCTGTGTTTTATTTTCTGCGACCTGTTACCAGGCAATGATAGAGCATTAAATATACTGAAGTCATCCTCTCTCCCCACAATGGCCAACCTTCCTCTTTTTCGTCGTGTTCTCAGGAAATCAAACCCTTTTGAACTTGTTCTGTTTCAGCCCCGTGGCCACTCGCGTCCACGTCCAACCCCAGTGCTACCTCACAACCTCCGGGAAGCAGTCAATGCTTTAATTGGCACTTAATTAGTTAATTGACCCCAGTGTTGTTAGGAAGGGGGGCGGGGTGGGGGGTGACGGGGGTGCAGGTGAGGGTGGAGAGGATTGGCCCAAGGTGCTTCCTGTGTCACATCACCAGTGGAGGTACCCATCAACCCCTTTGAACCGGGACACAAACACTGGAAACACTTTCATCGGGGCCGATGTGTCATCACAGCCGGGTCCCATGTATATGTATGGGACTGTCTGAAAATATACAAAGTCCAATTTGCCCGGGACAGACCAACCTCAGGATAATGAACCACATGTGATGTGTATCTGATATGCAGCCTGAGTCATCACCAGATGTTTCAACAGGATTACTTCCAGTTCTGGAGGAGAACAGTGGTCTTTTTCAAAGAGAAACCAACAACGCTCCATCAAGAAAGACAAAGAACAAACATTTGCCGCCACGATGAGTAAAACATGAGAGTTTATAAAAATGCTGTATACTGGAATGCTCCCAGTTGCCTCTGGACGGCACACCAAAGTGTTTTTTTGCGTGTATAATTGGGGGTACACATGCCAAATGAGAGGAGTTTTGAGGTCAAGTACAGAAGAGGAAGTAAGTCGGGCACCAGGCCCTTCAGATAAAAGCTTACAGGTGGAACTAAGTACAGTGCCACACATGTAAGCAAGCTGTGGTGCTTGTTTGTTCTGGTGTCTGTTTGTATGTGGAAAATGCGGCTCCCAGTGCATAATGTGTTTGCTCAGTCGAAGCATAGCATGTACTCTGGATAACATTCCCTGTCTCTTTCACTTGGCAAAAACACATATGAACCTGTGTGAATTTGCGAAGCCGCATGTGCAAACCTGACGGAGAAACACACGCGCACACAAAGGCTTGTTGTTTCTTCTCTGTAACTCTTGGGTTTAAAACTCATCCTGCTTGCTGTTTTCTTAGAAATTAATAATAGTTTTCTGGGGGGGCTTGATCTGTGTGTGAATCTGTGTGTGGGTTCCTGCATTGCCCCTGTGTGTGTTTGCACCCATGTGTGTGCATCAGAGAGGGACGCCCAGCAGGCAGTGTTGTTGTAGGTGAGGGTGAGGAGCCCCCTGATGGGCAGCTGTGGCAGAGAGGCCAGCTTTGATCAGAGGCCCAAGAAGAAGAGGAGGAGGAGGAGGAGGGAAGAGAGAGAGCAGCAGGCCGTCCAGCAGAGAGAGGAGGTGAAGCAGGGCTGCAGAATGGAGGACCAGAAATGACGGTGGTGGGACCCTCCCAACAACTCTATAGGAGAAACACCTGCTTCTCTGCTACCAGTACTCCTCTGGCAGTGCTGAAATATTGTACAAAATGGTGCCAAAAGTCCACTAAAAGTGAATTTTCTCTCTGAATTAATTTCCATTTGGAGCACCACTGAGAGCACGCCAAATCTGACTCCGTTTCTGATTTAGATTTCCTCCTCTGGTGAGATGAAAAAAGGGGGATGCATGCTGCGGAGTTTTCCAAGTGATTGAATAATGTATTTATTCAATAGGCTCTGGGCAGGGTATTGATTGTCGACAGATTGAGTTACGCGGCGAATCTGTGGGATGTCTCGCAAAAAAGGAGACGACCTAACCAAGGGCATGTGTGCATGGAGCCGTGTGGCCAGACAAATGTATTCAGACGAAACTCATGTCGCTTAGGTCATCCTGGCTTCACATTTGCCTCGAGGGAGACGTGTTTAATTTAGGCCCTCAGTTCTTCCAAATAACACGCTTTCATTCTGACCTCTTGCTTCATTTTGCTTTTCTGGGCTTCCTGATTATATCGAGCTGAGGGGTATTACAGGGCTGCAATTTATGGTCAAAATATTTTCATCATTTTACTTTATTTTTCAATAATTTAACAACATTAAAGGCCTATTTTTTGCTAATAAAAACATCCCGAAAATCAAAGGAGACACTGACTAACATGCACTGAATTCAAATATATCATTATAATAAATATTGGCCTATAGAATAGGGTGTTTATAGCAGATTTTGCCAATATGGAAATTCTGCCAAACTCAGGAAAATGAAATAAACTCATAAAAGTAGTCTTTGAAACAGGAGGCCGTGTTGAAACAAGCCAGTTTCTTTGTGCCAAGCACAACTACAAACATCCCTCCAAATCCAGGCTTCATTGAGCTTGACGTGCTCTGAGAGAAAATGTAATGTGACAAAATAAATTAATACCAGTGCGCCACTTCAACAAACATCAGCTACTCTGTCATGCAGCTCATTCTGTAAGAAAACATTTGTGAAATGTGTTGGACATACGGCGCCTTTTTCCTCTTTGGTAGGAGACCTGCATTTTTTTAATACAACAACAACAACGATACTATTACTACTACTATGAATAATAACAATAATGATGATGATGATAATAATAATAATAAATGAACAACCATAATGTTATTATTATTATTAATAATAATAATAATAATAATAATAATAATAATAATAATAATGTTAATAAAAATAATAATAAAATAAATAAAACAATAATTATTACTACTACTATAATAATAAAAATAATAATAATAATGATAAAAATAAATGTATAACTACTAATAATAATCTTATATTTGTTATATTTTAGCCATAGTATATGTGGTTTATTAACACCATTTTAATTATTATTTTTTATTTTTAATTTTTTTTACCTATAATTAATTGAATTACATAATAAATTGAATATTTTAAGAAATGCACAGTCTGCTCAATTAATCGACCATTTGGATCTGAATTGTATTATTCAATCAATTATCTCAAGCAAATAATGCTAATAAAATTAAGATTTATTTAAGAAAGTCTTTAAGAATTATGTAATGGCTGATGTTATCTGGTGGCCCATTGCAGGAAGGAGTTGGTCTATGAATCACAGCACACAGTCATCGTCAGTGACTGTGTGGAAATGGAGAACATGTGTTTCAGCTTTGACTGCATGATGATGCAGCTTCATGGTTGTGCGCTTGGTACAAATGATGGAGAATTATTTTCTTAACCCCTTCATTCACCTGCATAATGTTGTTTTTTTTTCTGTATTACAATGAAATGTGTTTAAATAAGGATAAAGACAGATTAAGGCAGAGTAAAAAAAAAAGAAGAAGAAAATCCAGCCTCTACTAGACCTGGAAAATGGGTGTTAAATAGTCAGATCAGCCTTTGTTGGCAGGAGAAAAATACTGAATGAAGTTATGACAAATGAGAGGTTGCTGCAGGTCTGTGCAGCCTGGCAGCAAGCACACAGTTAAAGGCTGTGATTTATCAGTTCCTCGGGTGCCATTAGTGTATCAGAGTCATAATGCTCGTATCATTTGGCTCCATATTTGGCTCTAAATTCCCCTTCAGTGAATATGAAAGTGGTGAGACTCCCTCTTACTTCAGAGTTAAATGTGATTACTAGTTATTAAAACAAAGGTGTCAGATCACAAATATATATCACTTTAAAATTATGTAAATAAATCTGGGGTAGTTAATGTATTATATTATATTATCATTCTATGATATATGAGTTATTAGAGGAGAAGTGAGAAAGGAGTAGGGAAATATAAGTTTACTTCTACCTACTCCTTTTCGGACACTATTACTCTTGTTTTTATTTATTTTATGTTCGAAATAAAGTCTTTCATTCATTCATCACCTCATTGGGGTCAAGAAAAATGCCTAATTAGAGACTATTTGAATTTATAAAAACGAAATTTTGCAACAATTTTGATATTTTACAAAATTGCAATTTTTTTTTACAATGAGTCTTCCAATTACTTTTTTTTGTGTGATTTCCTTCCTATTTAGGGTTAAAATAAAATCTTACAATTTAGGCTTTTTGAACTCTATTTTTTATTTTACAGCATGTCCTCTGTAGTGGACCACAGGACCATGTCAGTGTGAAAAGACTAAAAGAAATGAACAGATTATGGCTGTAGAGTGATATTAAACCAAGAATACATTCAACTTGATTAAAAAAAACTAATGCCATATCACTGGAAAGCCCATGATGTCCTCTTTACAATACACCAGGGGTTGATAGAGTAAATCAAAAGAGTAAAAGGATATGCATGTGGACAAAATGTCCACTACAGAGGACACATGTCAATGGGCTGGGTCTCAGGAGGATAGGATGCAGGGTATATGTTTGCAGGGTTCTTCTTCATTGATGCTAAAACGGACTTCCGTTATAATTATGGCCGTGTTGATCTCCACAGAGAGAGAATGACGTGTGTGTGTGTGTGTTTGGGCCACCAGCAGGCAGTCTGTCCTGATGCCTGCTGCTCTGCATGCAAAGAGAGACTCTGTTTAGTGGTTTCAGAGGAGGACTGGTGCCATATGCTGCTGCTGCTGCTGCCTCCTGCATGATGCATCGTGCAGGACGCCTTGTGGGGTACACTGGAAAAAAGAAAAACAACAATTAGACATGAATGTGTGTGTCCAAACAAACGAATCAAAGGCCCGTTGTGTTTGTGTGGAGATGACTGGAGAGGTGTGCCCCTCTTCTTCTCTCTTTCTCTCTGGACTGACCTCCACGTCTGAGTCCTGTGGTGCAGAGAGGCCGAGACGCACAGATGGGCTGCAGCCTCTCTTCTCTCTTTCTGTCGCTCTTTCATTAGCTGTCTTTTTACTCCCACTTTCAATTCATATATCAATTCGCTTTAATTCAACTCTCAGCATCACAAATGCTGGTGTGATTTTTTTTATTTAAAGTGAAATAAAAATATATTCTCTAAGAGTGAAAGAAGATGAGCTTAACAGAAAAAATGGGAAAAATGGATTAGGTGTAGAAATAAAGACATAAGCACTAGTATACTTGTATTGTCAATACTGTAAGTTATTGGAAAATGTTTTAATAAGAAAATAACCCTGTATACTACTTCATCAATTGTAAACTGAACCCCCTTTGCTGCACTGTTGCAAGTTTCGTTGTTATATTTGTGTTTTATTTGCATAAAAGCAATAAAGACTAAAGGGACACAAAAAAAAAAAAAAAATATCTGTGCAGTCTAGAATAAAAACCGGAGAGATACAAGTGCCTGAACGCACCATCTTCCATGTCTGCCCTAAAACCTCCCACAACAAACAAACAACCAGCAGTCAGTCAGTCAGTCAGTCAGTCCACGCCTGCATGTCCCAGACGAGCAAAAATACTGTGTTGTTCTGCCTTTTTCCTGCATGCAGACACGTGAGGATGTGGTCGCGCTCCATCAAATATAATAACAGGACCGAACAACTGTCATGCTTAGGTCATTGTCCAAAAACAATATGACGCGTGATGATTTACTTTAGATAGATAGGCTACTGCTCGAAAAATGGAAATTATAGCAAGAATAAAAAAAAATAAAAGGGGAAATAAACCCAATTTTAGACTATTTGCAGTTATATTCAAGATTTCAAGAATTTTATTTACCATTTGCAACTAATATAAGGAAATTGGAATTCTGAGCAGTTTACACCAAGTCAGCTTTAAGAAAAGAAAAAAGGTAGAAAAGGCACAAGGTAATTACAGTACAAAATAAGTAGCACATTCAACTCAACATAATAAATAAATAAATTATTAAAATATAAAACATATATATATATACATATATATATATATATATGTATCTGTAGAATGTGTCACAGACAGTGAAAGTGATCTATTGACAGTATATTAACATCATATCAGCAAGATTACTACAGTTTCGATGTCTATCTGTAGAATATGTTACAGAGATGAAAAAAAAGTAAAGACTTATTTTTAAATCAACATTCCTGCTTTCATTTCAAAATAAAAGCCCTCAAACGTTTTTTCTATGGACCGAAAAGAAAATGACCACTTGGCCTGGATTGAATTTTTTTTTTTTTTATGTGTGATTTATATTTTAATTTGAGTGCATGTTTTCAGGGTAAAATCAACTCCAAACATGCGTTCTTCACAAACTTGCACTGTGCAGCTTGTGTGGGCCTGCAGCGGTGCAAACCTCAGGTCCGTCTGCTTTTTCACGACACCAAACTGTCTGAGCTTCAGCCACTGACTGTTTCTGTCCCTCTCAACCTCCCAAGCTGCTCGGAGATGATGCAAAAAGCTCCAGAAGAAGAAGTCTCTGAAAGGAGGACCTGCAGGCTGCAGCGGACGCGCGTCCCCAGCGAGGGTGTGCGTTTTACCGGCCTCCGGATGGTTGAGCCTCCGGTGGTTGATCCGCATGGAGCTCGGGGGGCTCCTCGTGCATTAGTGCTGTAATAGGTTTGGGATGACTTAAACGATTTGTTGACTGGGACAATAAATCTGTTGTGTGTTTCTTGGCATGCTGAGGGGAGGATTACAAGTTGTCACACAAAGGAATGCAAATTGCAAGCCAAACTCTCCGAGAGGCCTGTGGAGTAGCCAGCTATTTAGAGCATTTCTCTCTCTCCTTCTCTCTCCTGCACTATTTTATGTTTCTCTATTAGTCCTAATAACTGTGAAGGGCCTGAGAGTAGCCACTGTATTCATCCCAAATCAATGGCTTTCCCTGCACCAGGCAACTATAGACCTCCACATTTGCATTCTATCGAGTGAGATGACCAGCAGGACAATTGGGCGTTAAGTCTCTTTCAGGAGGCCAAATGGAAAAAGCTTGAATCACAAATGACATTTTTTCTCTTGGCCCCTTTTTTTTCTAAAAATCCTCCCTCCATATTGTGAGTATGTTCTGCACAGAGTTTCTCACTGGTTGAACCATGCGTAATGCAATTTAAAAAAAAAAAAAAAAAATGTTTTTATACATGCATTTTCGTATCCCTACTTCCTACATGTCCCCATGATTTTTTTTTTTTTTAAATATATATACTTATTTATAAGTTTCTCTTCTGGTTCCTTGTGCAGCTTTGAATGGTTCCACTGGAGCTGAGTTTGCAGTCCTCCATCCTCTCTGTGCTCCTCCATACCTCCTCCTAGCGGCCGCATGGTGAACTACAGCAGCAGCAGCAGCCTCCTCAATTAGAGCCCATCAGCAATAAAAGCAGGTCCAGCAGCTTTTTTTTTTTTTTTTGCTCAGTCTTTTTATTGGTATTCTGTACAAAATCCAATAAATAATTGTATAAACAAATTATACCCACCACCATCCCTATAACAAGAATACTGCACCATTAAATAAGCAGAGTTAATTTCATAAACAATTACATTTATACATATAAATGAATTAAATCCGATAACAACATATATCAAACAAATAATAATAATAAAAAAAGGAAAGGATAAAAAAAACCCCCAGAAAAATAAGTAAATTAAAAATTATAATAATAAATACATAATAATAAAAAAAGATCCAGCCGCTTTTAATGAACAGAGGCGGGATTATTCTTTGCAATGTGTTCATAAAACAACACCGGACTATAGGCCTGTGTTGTCCCCGGTGCTCCTCGGGTTAACTGCGGTCAGTGCTTCCTGTGAGGCCGGCCAGTGGATGCCTGAGGCCGGCTGGATCAAACCGCAGGACACGGATCAGCGCGGAGATAGCGGAGGGATTCCTCTCAAATCTCAGCAGTAGTCAGTCTGACCTGCCGCTGTACTCGAGCTGAGACATTACAGACGAAACAAGCTGCAGGATCAACTTACTGCCACGTTACTGTGTCAAACATCACACCCAAACTCCTAAACGTCCAAATGAATTCCTCCATAAAACAAACCCTCGTTAATTAGATTTGCATGTTGGGACTATTTCGTGTATTTCAGGCTTTGTGATCACTACTATAAACTAGTGGATCAACATAATCCTGATTCATTAAGAGATTTATTAAAGTTGATTTCTGCAAGAGGGACAGTTTTAATTACATGTAGGTTTTTATCAAAAATATTATTACCAATTATAAGCAATGCATATACAGTATAGGTTAAGACAACTTTATCTGCTCATTCAAGTCTATTGCATTATTATAGACCAATATTAATTCAGCCTTTTGCATTTGCATACAGCAGATTGTTTGGAAACAATCAATACTGATACTGGATCAGATATCAGGCCGATACTGACTCAAATAGCTGGATCGGTTATCTGTGACAATGGGGCTGATGTATTAAATTCAGTTCTATGTTTATATAATATATACATTATATACTGGAATTGTAATTCTTATTTAACTACTATACTACTACTAATACTCTAACTTATTATTTTAATAATAAATAACGATTCAGCTAATTTATATCCATTATATATTTTAACTATTTATATATATATTTATGAAATTAATGTTTAAGTCAGGCCTGATGTCGCCTCCTTCCTTACACATAAAAAGAATGATCCCAGTCACTTCCACACAGTGAGGCACACAGCTTATTGATTAAACACTGGTATCAGATCGGTACTCGGTATCGGCCGATACCCAAAGCTCAGGTATCGATATCGGGACTGAAAAAGTCAGATCGGTGCATCCCTATTATAGACCTATTGCAATTCAGCCTTTTTGTGCTCAAATATCTACATTTGCATACAGCAGATTGTTTAAAACAAACAGTAGGCCTAGACTGTATAGAGCAAATATTATTTGTAATTTCTAAAAATCACACATGTATTTGTTTAAGTCAGGGGCTCTCAAACTTTTTGGGAGCTTACACGGGAGAACATTTTCCAAGGACCCCCTCTTAATCATAACACCAATTAAGCATAATGCTTACTATTACATTTGTACTTTAAGACGTCATAGGAGCTATTTAATTTCTAAAACTCTCCAACCTAAATACTTCAGGCCTGTTTCATAGTGATAAACAGAAGAACATTTCAATTTTAATCATGTTAAGATAAGATGAGATAATCTTTTATCAGTCCCACAGTGGAGAAATTTGCAATGTTATTGAATGTTAATACCACTTATATACTTTTAAACAGAAGGTTATTTTATTCAAATTGCATTTGGACTCAACTTGACAGCATTTATAGCCTATATTTCAAGTAATTGATCTCAAAAGATTTCAGAAAATGAACAATAGCAAGACTGGCACAGTCCTAATAAATCCATATATATATAATTACCAGTCTAAAGCTGACTTTCATTAAGTGCTTCAACTTAAAAATAATGAACTTATTGCTGTGTCTCACTATCAGAGATTCTATTGGCTCAAAGCTAGTATGGGTGGACACAAAATGCTTGTTTTATTGCTGCAAATGGTCCCCATATGTAGTTCTGTACTTTTTAATGATGCAGCACAGTTTTATATTTTATAGCAAATTATTTCTCGGACCTCGTGACAGAGTGCCACGGACCCCTGGGGGTCCCCGGACCTCACTTTGAGAATCAGTGGTTTAAGTGATGCAGCTTAATGCATAATACAGTACGTCTGTTATTTCACCATGTGGTGAGACCACAGTAGTGGGTTATGGACAGTGTTCAATATTCTGTTCCAGGTTTTAATCCCGTAAGTCGAAGCTGCTTCAGAGGCCGATCACCTGATTCCTGTAATGAGCTCTGATGGCTGATTCATAACTGTGATTGCAGGAGTCGGTTTCATGTTTTCACTGAGCGGAGGGTTGTTTTAATTGGCGATCAGTCTGGAAAGTGTACACACACACACACACACATTATTAATGCACACACTTCTTCGCTACCACACAAAGAACCTACAATACTCACAATTCATAACACATTGTTTTGCTCAAGGTTACCTATGAGCCTCCTCCCCCGCTCCTTTACACCGCTCAGCAGAGATAGTTTAATTAAAGAACAACATTATCTTAGGGCAGCTGCACTCCTTGCAGTGAGGAATGCCGTGTTTTCAGTGCTGCGTCAGGAGAGCAAGAGAGCATGCTACCTACACTAACTGCTGCTCACCCTCCTCCTCCTCCGGCCTATATGGCCCACGCTCTCTCAGTAGCTTTTAATGGTGCGATTGCAAAACATCTCGTCACATGAGGGAGTTACAATGATGTTTTACAGCCCCCAGCTTTCAAAGATGAGCCGTAATGTTGCCCTCCGTAACTTTTAAAACAGGCCCGGTGTGTGCGAAGAGTTGCATAATGCCAAGGACCATTATTTTTAAATGCGCACTTCAAGACGGAGTATGTGTGTTCTGATGTGTATCATAAAGTGGGTACTTAAACACAAGGCCGCAGATACGGAACGTGGATACGTGCTGCAGCTGCACACATGGGCCTGAACACGCACTCGTGAATTTATATGTAGCCGAGAGAGAGATATATTATCCAGACTGAAGAAATAGCTGGAGCATCTTTGTGCAACAGATACTGTCGCTTCTGCACAGACAGATATGTACACAGATGGTTCAATGGGCTGTTGGCGGGGAAGGAAGAAATTGAGCCACCTCTGATCACCTCCTCTTTATTTAACCTTCTGAGACCCACAATAGACCTGTTTTTGTCTTTTTTAGGGGGGTACAGGGGGTGTTTAGTGGGAGATAGCAGGTCAGCAGTAGATGTCACATAGAAGTTGCGTACATCATCTGAAAGCTGGGAACCTGAAGATTAATTTGAGATGCTGCTCAGCACTGTGTGTCCAAGTTGTTCTAGTCGTTAATCAGAAATAAAAAAAAAAATCGTGGAAGTGTACAAGGGCTTAGCACATTTGGATAGAAGTATATGATGGCCATTCCCGTGAACTGTTATGTCTCATTAGTTGTTACAGCAATTTTTGGGTTGATACCATTTGCTACACGGATTTCGTGCTAAATTTAACCATTTTTTACCACTTGAGAATTGATAAAAATGATCAAAAATCCCTCCAAAATACCACATTAAGACACCAAGACCCTGAAGAACAAGAATTGCATTTTCCTGTGATTGGATGGCGAGCACTTCTGTTCTGGAAACTGCTCAGAAACCCCCTTATTGTCAATCTACCTAGGAAAGCCATCCATCCTCTGAATGCCCTAGGTCTCTAGTTTGTGGATGTAAAGTTTCATGAGAGTGTGATTATCCTAGAGGTCACCACAGGTCATTTTATACAGTGAGGTCAAATTTTAAAAAATGGTCTATGGGGACTAACCGGCGATTCCGCAGATTTCAGAGGGTTAAGAATTATGGTTATGCGATATGAGGAAAATATGCGATATCCGATAATGTTGTTGATTGTAATGATATCACTTGCGATAAATAAACAGATATTAAAGTGCAGCTCTGCTTCTCTGCTGCCTTCAGTATTCTGCTAAAATACAACAAATTGCTTGTTGAATAAAAACAATAAAAGGAAATTATTTACAACATTCTTTTATTCAAATTAATTGAATATTGAACTGAACACAAAAGGCACCAATAATAAAAAAAGAAGAATAATAGTTACATTTTAAAGTGCCGTTTTCTACTGATACTCTCTTTCAATTAACGGAAAAAATCCCTGAGTCTAATATTGCAATCATTCGCGATGTGTTTTTCACAAATATCGCGATGACGATAAAAAAAACGGTATATTGTGCAGCCGTATTAAGAATTATTTTACCAGGACAAATGCATTTGCATTCACTGGTTATGTATTTGCTCTCCATTATCTCCCCGTGTTGAATGCTGATCTGTTGGCCAGGTGAAGCCCCGCCGGCCGCGTGATGTCTGAGGCCGGCCGAGAGGGCGGGCCGTTTAAACAAGATTTTTTTTCTCCCTAATCAACACGATCGTAACCCCTGCAGAACAAAGGCACGAATATCCATTTCCAAGGAAAAGGGTGAGTGCCCTCTCCATGCCCCCCTCACCCTCCTCGCCCCGCGGTGTACTGTACTCGTTACCCTGGTAACCCCATGGGCAGAATGCAGATCAGGGGGAGCAACGAAGCGGCCTCTTGTCTCCCCTCACAATTCACCCTGATGATGACTAACACTTTTGTTCATGGAGAGGGCAGGTGGGAGTTACAATACGCTTCAAATCATTGCCCACCCGAGTTCTCCCCTTTTACTCTCCCTCTTTAACCCCCCCATCCATATCTTTCTTTCTTTTCATCTCTCTAACACTTTTCTTTAACTCAATCTTTCCATTGTGAATAATACATTTTTCTTTTTTTAAATGTCCCTTGTTTTTGTTCATCCTTCCACTCGGGGATGACAGCGAGTCCCACAAAGCTCGCTCGCAGCAGACGTGGCGGTGGTTTGCGAGAGGTCAGTGTTATCTAAACAGACCCATTGGGCTATTTGCTATAGCACCCTCCATCAGGCAGGAAGCTCTGAGGAATCAGCCCATCACTTCAATCAGCCACGACAGCATACGATGAATTTATAATGGCCGGAGCAGGGCGAGGAATGAAATCAGAGAGAGAGAGAGAGGGACAAAGAGGGGCGAGGGGTTAGGGAGGACAAGAGAGCAAAAGATGGAGGGTGAGAGAGAGTGTGTGTGTCAATGACCACTATGTGGGGGAGTGGGTTGTTTGTTTGTGGTCTGAAACAAACAAGTGATTGTTGAAAGTGAGGAGATGGACTGTGACTGTGTTTGACAGTGAACTGTACAGTACGTGTGTGCGTGAGGTTACGTCCATTCATGTGTGCTACAGTGTTTTTTATTGATGTGTACAAATATACACAGCAGAAGTTCACATGCGTGCATTTGCGTGTTTATTGGCCTGTGTGCAAAGAGAAGTAGTAATCTTATCGCGCTCAGAGGGTAAGTGCATGTGACAGTAGATATATACAAACTCTTGATCGATATCTTGATAGATTGTCAGATAGTGACTCATCGGGCAGATATGGACAATTGCTTCAATATGTATGTTTTCCTGGCTCGCGCGCAGGCAGCTTGGCTGAGCTCCACCATCCACAATTCAGTGTCCAAAAAAGCCGAGCGTGCGCGGTCCGGTCTTGACTTGACTGCAGCCGGCCCCCCTCACTCCCCGGCACAGCCTCTCTGCCCTTTGACCACATTAACCGGCGCAGTCCGACTCATCTCCAACCGGTCGTCTCTTATCACCTGGAATCAAACATTAAAAGAGGGAGGGAGCCAGAGTTACTCATAAAGTCAGAGAAATATGGGCGCCGAATGGGGGGGAGAGGGAGATAAAGAAAAGCAGTGAGTGGAATTAAAAAAAAATAACAAGTGGTATGAAAGCAAAAGCAGGAAGAAAGATTGGATGAAGTATGAAAAAGAGAACAAGCTAGCGCAATACCACTCCATGTCACCTCGTCCTATGAGCTGTCGCCTCCTGCCTCTAAAACAAGCGGGGCGGAGTTCAGCTGTAGGCAAACAGGCCGTTTTACGAGTACCATTCCGCAATTACCTGTTACCTTGACTGTCGTGGTTTTAAGAGCGCCCTGGCCTTGGAGTTACCTGGATACACCTGGAGGAGGGCGATAAAAAGAGCTGGGGGAATTAGAAACACGGGGTGGGGAATGATCTCCCTATCGGAGTCCGCCCCCAAAACTCCCATCTGTCTGTCTGCTCTGGCGCCCACACATACCCTGCCTATCTATCTGCATATCTGTCTATCTGTCTGTCTGTCTGTCTGTGTGCTCTAATAAAGCCAAGTTGTCTCAGTAGTCAGCTACACCCTCTCCTCCATGCACACACTGACTTGAAGATTTCAGGCAGGTGGTTTGCTGATAGTGATGGGTAGGAAAATATTTGATGTCCCCAGCTTGGCCATTTAACATTCTCACCCTGTGCTCTGACCTTAAAGAGTGTGCATGCATGCATACTGCGTGCGCGCGCGCGTGTGTGTGTGTGTGTGTATTTTGTGCTCATGTGGATCAACGCAGTGTGTGTTTGTTCACTTAGCCCCAGTTATCTGGTCAGACCCCCACAACCCTATTCAGACACATACACCGTCCTATTAGCAGGACTTATCAGAGCCCATTTGACCTCCACCTTCTCCCTGACCTCTAGAAGGTGCAGGCCTCCGTCCCTCGGGAGAGCGGGTCAGCGAGGCGAAAGTGTGTGTGTGTGTGTGTGTATGTGTGTGTGTGTGTGTGACAGGATGGGGGGGGGCTGCTCTGCTGTCTGACTGAGAGCAAACACTGATGGTCAAACACACGGCCTCCTCCACCCCCTCGTATTCTCTGTCTCCGTCCTCCTCCTCAGCGACAAGCAGCGCGTCGTCATCTGTTTTTATGTCTCAAGTATACAAGTAAAATTTCTGTTTTTATTGCAAATGAAATATATGTTAAGTGGACTTGGGATACAGCTTCAAAAATCACTCCTTTACAGTACAATAAATGACGCTGTAGGTTAAAATCTAAATCATAGCTTCTTCCAAGAATACATTATTTTTAGGGCTATCATTCGATTAAAATATTTAATTGCGATTAATCCCAAACAAATCTCACATTTTTTTATCTGTTCAAAAAGTAACTTAAAGGGAGACTTGTCAAGTATTCTAAATAAACTCCATGTTGATAAACTCTTATCAACATGGGAGTGGCCAAATATGCTTGCTTTATGCAAATATATGTCTATATATATAATTTGAAATCAATTAACAACACAAAACAATGACAAATATTGTCCAGAAACCCTCACAGGTACTGCAATTAGCATAAAAGAATATGCTCAAATCATAACATGGCAAACTCAAGCCCAACAGGCAACAACAGCTGTCAGTGTGCTGACTTGACTATGACTTGCCCCAAAACTGCATGTGATTATCATAAAGTGGGCATGTCTGTAAAGGGGAGACTCGTGGGTACCCATAGAACCCATTTTCATTCACATATCTTGAAGTCAGAGGTCAAGGGACCCCTTTGAAATGGCCATGCCAGTTTTTCCTCCCCATGATTTAATGTAACTTTGGAGCATTATTTAGTGTCTTTGGCAACAAGCTAGTATCACATGGTTGACTCTTTAGGTTTTCTAGTTTCATATGATCCCAGTATCTTCACTAGCTTTAAAACTGAACCTGCTACAACCTAAAAATCGCAAGTTGTGTTAACGCATTAAAGAAATTAGTGGCGTTAAAAAGAATTTGCGTTAACGTGTTATTATCGCGTTAACGTTGACAGCCCTAATTATTTTCCCATTTTGGCAACAGATTTCTAACCTGACACGCCAGATGATTTGTTACACAGAACCATCTGAGAAGCCGTTACTGGAAACTGTTTGGAAAAAGGCAGGCACCTTCAAAAAATACTTGACAGGTGGATGAACCACCTGTCAATCAAACTCTTGCCGAGGCCAGTCAGGGGAAGGGCAAAAACATCTTTTCAATTGAAAAAAAGCATTCAGTTTCGTTCTCTGCTCCTCTGCCAATGAAAAAATACTCTCCAGGTCTGATATAAAAGATTCTATTGCAGCATGTACACTAACCTCTTCAGGAGCTGCTATTGTTTTGTTTTTTTAAAACAATTTTTAATACAAACAATGCCGCAATGATACAACAAGAGCAAACAAATGGACTGGACAAACCAATACAAAAAACAGGACAAATGCAAAAAAAAAGATGGGGGGTGGTGGTGGGAGCTGGGCGTACAGATTATTACCACAAACATTCAATAATAAAGAATCTATTCAAACTCCTTCAAGACAGGATATAATAAAGTTCCAGGGATCATCAAATCCATCAGGCGTATCATCAGCTTGGAGAATAAGAGCAGCCTGTTCCATTGATAGCTAGTTCATAAAGTCATTGTGCCAGTTCTCCAGGCTAAAACAGTTTGGTTAACGTTGTTTCCAATCCATTTCTATAACCCACTTGGCTGCTAGGAAGGCCAGGGCTATAATACTGTGTACAATTTTTGGTTGTTCAATGGCCATTTTCATACCAGGTATACAAGTTACCGCCATTGTTGTTTAGAACGAACAGTCGCCTCTCCGTGTCGCCGCGTTGTAGACACATAAACGACGCCCGTAGCTTCCAGTAGCTCCTCACAGGATGTTGTTTGGTCCGTGGTTTGGCTTGCCGGACACAATCACATTACTTGAAGCCTGACAAGTTGGATTTGATTTCATGCTGTCTGACCAAACCTGGCAACTAAGAGTGTTTTATAATATTCCAGCTTTGTTATTCATTCTTCACGGTTGCAAAAGATTGAGTTATGATAACAACAGTAAGGTATAGTTTATACTGACGGGGATCTGCTCCCGGCCACGCGGCGCTTTTCAAATCCTTCCCTCTGTGCCATCTCCAGCTTCCTCCTCATGGGACGTCCACTAGGACTCCAAAGCCAAATCCTCCCTCATTCATCTCCAACAAACCAACCGACCGCCAAAATTACCATCCGTCCAAATCTGCCTCCACTCACCAGCTTCCAGCACACAATCACACAACCATTTCCGTTTTCAAAAAAGTAACTCAGTCACAATATATCAAGTTGTGGTGCTTTGATTTGTTTCTCTGGGTAATATCTGGGCCTGTTGGAGCTGGACTGGAAAATGCGAGCATATTGCTCCAATTTCCATTGTGTAAACTTTAAACATAATACGTTCTTTTAAATCCCTTACCTCCCACAATCGAGTCACTAGTTTTCCCCCACAAATAGGACTTCTGAGGCGTTCGATAGAGCCAAGTGTTTCTGCTGTGGAGTCCAGATTAGGTGAATTTCAAATCAGGAAAAAAATATCTGCTGCTGTAAAGAAAGGGGCCTAAGTTAGAGCAGCAGAGCCCGGCACACAGAGCACTCTCTTTGGAGGTCTTTTTTTTCACACTCCTCCATCCTGTGTTCTCCAGCAGACAGGGTCTTGTATTGAAAGGGAACAATAGGGTTCTTAATCAGCGGACCTTTCCCCCTCGCCAGTTCCTGGGTCAACTGATGGCCCACACTGCTTTGTCGCAAGTGAACGGCATAAAATATATGTTTATGAAAAGGAGAATTAATCACAGTGGGTATCTTTGGATAAAGTCATATTTGTTGTTTTTTATACCCTTTCTCCGGTTCTGTCTAGGAGGGCTTTCATGTGGCTGTAATTACCATATTTCATTAGCGTGTGGAGTGTCACCGCTGGAGCATCAAAGCGGTTGGCTCTTCGCATGTGCGGCAACCACTGCCAGGGAAGTACACAACTATCTGTTTTTTTCCCAGAATAAATTCGCCCCGCGCCTGTTTTTGAGTGCACTCTCTCCCTCAAGCTGCTGTCGATATCAAAGAGAACCCATTCCGCATGTGAAGTGCCCCTTGTGCGGAATAATAAAGCAGTGCATCATGGCAAAAAACTGTGAAACACAACACTCTCACCACCATCCTTCAATGCGCACACAAGGACACGCACGCACATGTACACGTTGGACACGCAAGCGAGCACACACGGTATTCCTCTCTCCTTTGTACCTACTTTGCTCTCCTTGGTACACATTCGCTCCTTCTACCTCGGCACTCAAAACAAACTATTTTGCCTCACTGCATGTTGAGATACAGAACCGGCGGTGCAACATATCTGTATTTACTATTCTCCTACTTTAATCACAAGTTTATTTCCAACACAACATGCATGCAATTCTTATTTGCTACAGCACATAAAATTAAATATACACATTAACAATCTTTTGGGAAAAGGCGGGGATTATGTTTATCTTTTTATTATTATAATCCCATTATAAACAGATCAGAACTAACCATACAGCATATAGCTTATGCCTCTGTCCCGTTATCTAAAAACACATAAAAGAGCCACACTGTTGCATTGGTTGACATACAAAGACAATGACGTGCTAGGCAGTGTAAACATGGAGCTGTGTCTGCGAGCATGCTCAGTGACGTCCTCCAGATATTGCCAATGCAGTGCAGAATAAACAACACTGATTATTGTCATCGTAATAAAAGAATAAGTCACCCAATGCATCAGTATGGCCCGTGTTTTTGTATGTTTTAATTAGGGCTGTCAAAGTTAACGCGATAATAATACGTTATTGCAAATTCATTTTAACACCACTAATTTCTTTAATGCATTAACGCAACTTGCGATTTTTAGGTTTTATAAAACTAGAGTGTAGATACTGGTATCATATGAAAGTAGAAAACATGAATCCATTGGTACCAACCATGTCATACTAGCTCGTCACGAAAGGAGGTTGCATTAAGCTCCAAACTTTTTGGCGAGGTAAAACTGTCATGGCCATTTTCAAAGGGGTCCCTTGACCTCTGACCTCAAGATATGTGAATGAAAATGGGTTCTATGGGTACCCACGAGTCTCCCCTTTACAGACATGCCCATTTGCCATGTTATGATTTGAGCATATTTGTATGCTAAATGCAGTACCTGTGAGGGTTTCTGGACAATATTTGTCATTGTTTTGTGTTAATTGATTTCCAATAATAAATATATACATACATTTGCATAACGCAATCATATTTGTCCACTCCCATGTTGATAAGAGTATTAAATACTTGACAAATCTCCCTTGAAGATACATTTTGAAGTGATAAAAAAAGTGTGATTAATTTGCAATTAATTAACAATCATGTGATTAATTGTGATTAAATATTTTAACTGATTGACAGCCCTAGTTTTAATAATTTCTGGATAGCGTTGGTGTTAATTGGCAAGGAGTTATAAACTATAACAGGCTGTAGCTATTAGGGATGGAAGAAAATATCAATACGATACTGCATTGATTCTCAAAAATACTATTGATTTATAATCAATAATTAAATTGCAATATATCGCCTTACTTACAGTATCGCAATATATCGCAATACTGTATAATGAATTGTATTGTCAGATTCTTGCCAATACACAACACTGGTAGCTATACAGACAAATTTTCTAGTACAATAATTGTTGGGTTTCTTCACGGAATTGATAAAAATGTAAAATAAAAGCAGCTTTATCCTTAAATTATTACCACTCGTTTAATTTTGAAATAAGTTAAATTATTAAGAAGAAGCTACAGTATAAAATGATATCATTTATTATGAGCAGAGCTTTGATATGCCTTCACCAGATGCCGTCTCGCCTCGGAGACTTGCACCTGACCTGCGTTAAAGCGCCACAAGGCCACAGCTCAATCCTCCGGCTCAAAGCCACACATCTTCAAGGGGACTCGGACAATGGGAGCGAATAATGTCTCAACCAGCACAAACACAGATGAGCTGCGAGTTAGCGGAGCTCACCAAACAGCACCGCTCTGCCTCTCTCTCTCGCTATCAACAGGATTATCTATAAGGGGAAGAAGAGCTATCTGCTGGGACTAAACACACGTTTTGTTTTCCCAAAGCTTTACGGCTGCCCTCGGCTAGACGGAGAATCAAAGCTTTTTCAGCGACATGTGGGGTAACATCCACCACACAGGAAGGACATGGTTAGGGTAGACAGACGCTCCCAGTAACTCATAATTACAGATCCAGTGTTAAAAAATGACATTTGGTAAACATCCCTCAGCAACAGCCAGACAGAGCCGCCGCTCCTTCGCGTGGCTTTCAGTGCGTGCATGTCTTGCCACAATAGATCTGATTAGATGTGCGAGACAATGCGTCACTCGGTCCTGTATTGTGTCGTCTGTGCGATAACAAACTCCTCCGTGTGTTATTGTTGCTGTGATCGGTGTGCGAGCTGCAGCTCGACAATCAAAGCGACACACTTAACATGCTCTTAACGGCTCCAGCTGCCTGAGATCGATGTTCACCTTGGCTCCGGTGACTTTCCCTCTCTGTCAGGTATTGATCAAAGATGAGGAGAAGGCGCTGAAATGTGAAAACACTTGTGTGTCTTTCACTATTGTTAGACTCTTGTTTTTGCAGCAATTTACTGCTCCACGTGTGTCATGTATACATTGTAAAGGAGACAATAGCTTCTATAGGTCTGAGACCTTGGAGGGACGTTAACAAATAATCCCTTATCTTGCTCCTATTTCTTCCTCTCCATCATTTCACCATAACATCCTCTCAGGGCAAACACAGCAGTTTGATTCTTAATCCTTTTACCAGAGGTGATTTTTAACAACTTCCTGGTCCCCTTTCAGTCAAGTCAATGGGTCTGAAGCCTGATCCACTGCAGGCTTCCTCAGGCCCAGTAAGCCTTAACCTTGGAGCCCCCACCACCCCTCCTCCCCAAGAGGCCCAGGCCAACAGGGAAGGAGATGTAGGGGGGGTGGGAGGTGGAGGCAGGCCAGGGGGTGCCGGAGGTGTGTGGAGAAACCAAGGACCTGCCACATTATATGCTTTAACATGACTGGCAAATCCAGCACGGTTAAACAAACTTAACCTTCATTTGTGAAACGGTGCAAATCAAAGGGCAAAAAACGACTTGTGCAAGTAATTACCACCGGGGGAGAGCAACAGGGGCGAAGGGAGGACGGAGAGGGACGAAGGGGTGGGAGGGAAGGGTGGGATGGTGGTCGGTCTCAGGGACAGCTAGGCGCTAACAGGTTGAATGGGAGGAAATGGGAATCATTTAAGGCGAGGGGCATTTTTAATGAGTTTGCTCAGAAATTGATTTTCCACTGTAATCTTTTATTTATATGCGGCGGGCGGCGTGTCCCCGGCAGAGTGAGGGTCAGCCCTCAAAGCGCCCTGTCAAGGCCCCCACTCCTTCAAACAACACCCCAAAGTCCAGGGAAAATGGTATTCTAGCTAAGGCAAATATTGTCCTGTCTCGGCTTAAGGGGCGAAAAAGCTGTTTGTTCTAAAAAACTTGCTCTTCACTGCTTTTTTTTCTTTCTTTCACCACCGTTTAAGAGGAGACTGGTTAAGAGGCGAAGGCTCTCTTGAAAGATAAGTGTAAAGTTAAAATTGAAACAAAATTTGCTCCGTAATTACTAATACCGTTCAATTAATATTGATTAGAAGCATTTAACTAACACATCTTAAGATGTTTTGGTATGATCTTAACAGTATAAAACTATATCTAAATTAAAGTTTAGACAATTAAACTGAATATTTAAATATTTTTATATTAATTAATTTTGCTTTAATAAGTGTCCAATCAAGTTAGTGAGAAATATGTTTTATTTACGGTGTTGACTATTTATTTGAAGTATTAATATGGATCTTTTACATTTTTATTGTTTTGTTATAGCCACACATTGTAGTCGCTTAAATGTATCTTGATTTAAGCCTAACCCTCGGTATATATTTGATACATTTAAATGACTTAGACAAACAGAAATGGGTAAAACTACTCTTTATCCCATATCATAAAAGTGAGTAATGTTTTTTTCTCCAATTTTTATTATGAGGTACGCAATCAGACACAAAATGATAACATTTGTTGTTCTGTGCTCAGAAATGTGAAGTGAATTGGCATAAAACACAACATATATTATAAATGTTTTACATAATTAAAATCTAATTGTTAAATCATAACCTAAAAATAATATTAAATAAAGTTTTTGTTCCTTTTGATATTTTGTAGCTATGATGATATAATGTGATGAACATTGAAAACTAATAAAAAATCTTTTTAGAAATCATAGTACATTTGTGAGTGTACTTCGGTCTATATTTTTTTTGTAGTGATTTTTATAATACAATATAAACACTATCTCTGAACTATGTGGACTACAAAGCTTGAATCAGATCTGTAGGGCCAGTTTTCATTGGCTTATTATAGAGTACAATGAAATATTTATTTTGATTAATTATCACGCAATATTTTAGTGTATAATTGTTTGTTTGAAATATAAAAAATCTCTATTCACTTATGGTATTCATAAAGCAGATGCCTACATCTGTCTGTGCAGGTCTTCAGTCTCTGGTTAAGAGGCCTTTAAACAGTGTTTCACTGATGGGCTTTGTGCTGTTTGAGCTGATGCTGAAGTTATTTTGTGACTCTAGCGCCACTTAGTGGTAAAAGTGCCAACTACAGCAGTGCCACAGATTTTGTGTGTTGACTTTTATTTAAATAGTTTTAGTGGTCACTATATTGACATTATAGTGTATGTTAAACACATGGATTCATTCTATACAAGCAGAATATTCTGCTTTTAACCACTATGTAGTTCAACTGGAGCACGTTGGGGTCAAGTGTCTTGCTCAAGGGCAGCTGGATGATACTTGTAAGGGGAGAGCGTTCATCAGTACAGTATTGTTCTGCAGACTCTTAAACTGTGACTGCTTCTCTACCTTTGCGTTGCTTCTCCAGCTTGTAGGCTGTAGAGTAGATGTGGACGTTTGTTTGTCACTAGGGGTTTAAATCGATTCATATATTTAATCGCGATTAATCGCACATTTTCTGTCTGTTCAAAATGTACCTTAAAGGGAGATATGTCAAGTATATGACACTCTTTTCAACATAGGAGTGGGCAAATATGCTTGCTTTATGCAAATGTATGTATATATGTATTATTGGAAATCAATTAACAACACAAAACAATGACAAATATTGTCCAGAAACCCTCCCAGGTACTGCATTTAGCATAAAAATATGCTCAAATCATAACATGGCAAACTCAACAGGCAACAACAGCTGTCAGTGTGTCAGTGTGCTGACATGACTATGACTTGTCCCAAAACTGCATGTGATTATCATAAAGTGGGCATGTCTGTAAAGGGGAGACTCGTGAGTACCCATAGAACCCATTCACATATATTATATATATATATATATACATATATATTCACATATCTTGAGGTCAGAGGTCAAGGGACCCCTTTGAAAATGGCCATGCCAGTTTTTCCTTGCCAAAATTTAGCATAAGTTTGGAGCGTTAATTAACCTAATTGGCGACAAGCTAGTATGACATGGTTGATTGATTGATTCCTTAGGTTTTCTAGTTCCTATTTCTGTTTCTATTTTCATTCTAGCTTTAAAATTGAGCCAGTTACAATCTGAAAACCAAAAGAAATTTGGCGTTAATACAAATTTTTGTTATTATAGTGTCAACTTTTACAGCCCTAGTTTCAACACAATACGATATTATATTGATTCTTTGGACAACGATTCAATATTTGCTGATATCACAAAGTCTGCCACGATACGATTTCAATTTGATTCAATTCAGCCAATCCAGCCCTAGTACAATAAAACAATCAGCTGCCATTATCCATGCTTTCAGTACGCCTTCAGTTCAAACTGTTACAGACTGGGCACTAAATTGTCATTAATTCACAAGATTCTGGGATAAATATTGAGTTACAGTATAGTCAGCCAATTTGTTCCTAATGGTCCCTTTACGAAGTTCCAACTGGTTTCAGAGCTCTTCATTGTACTGATTAAGCATTAAGTCACACAAAAGTGAAAATATTCTTCAACTGCCCGTTCATCTTTGTGCAACAATTCAGGTTTTAGCGCCTTTTAAAGTTTCATCGTGCTCAGCGCAGTGCAACAAAGCAGCTTCAAAGAGCAATGTGAAAAGTCAGTTACTGTTGTAGCATAATGAAGTCATGGAGTTCGCCTCCTTGACTGTTTTCTATTCACAGTTAACACTCCCACCTAAACTCACCATCACCAATGTTCATATAATTACAATATTGTGACTCAAATCAGCCGATACAATCTTGTTAAAATAGTTGTACATACAGCCCGTTGGCACAAAAAGGCTTATGAATGCCATGATAATGCGTAAGGCATTTCAGCGTGCAATAAGAATGTCTTTCTATCATTTGGCGTGTCATTTGTACGCCATGTAGTCAGCACTGACTGCAATGTAAACGCTCCTCGTAAATATGCTGCTATCAGAGTTAGTGACGGAGAATAGAAAGCGACAAAGTCTGCTTATAGCGGGTGCATGTGGAGCCGGATGGGTCCAACAAACCCAGGACAGGAGACAGGTGTTCGAGACTGGTCTTTTGTTTTGTAAGTAGTGATGTTTGTCACATGTTTTTTAGTGATGTTTGTCACGTGTTTTCCGTAGTTATATTACGTTGTTTACGTACGTATTTTACTTAGTTTACGTACTTATTTTAAGCCCAACCATGACGTTTTTCCTAATCCTAACTAAGTGGTTTTGATGCCTAATCCTGAATTTGTGGTTTTCTTGCCTCAACCTAACTGCAAATGTTACCGTAGTTTTGTTATGGGATGTATAAATGACACACAAAAAGTCTAAAATGTGTCCTCATGATGCGGAATTGCCCATGTAATGTTGTGCTATTTATTCACCTTCCTGTGAGACCAGGTTGGTGTATAAGAGCAAAACATCGTGACTGTTTAGTTGGTGACTAATATTGCCTTCTAACTAGGTAGATAAGAAACTATAATCCATGCTGTTCTTAACATTCATGTTTTCTTCATCATCACATCTTGACTTCCTCATCTCACTGTACACTTGTCTTACCCTCTCAAGGAAAAACTGCCACCCTCTCTCTGACTTCTGCATTTGACTTCATCCTTTTCCCTCCTGAGGTTGGATGATTTTGATTGTACAGTATGGTGCATTGCCATGATTGGCACTTGTCTAATGCAACTGTAGTACTAGAACAAGTAATAGAGGCTCAAAGTGAGTGGTGTTTTCTTACTTTTAGCCAGCAGGTGGCAGATTGAGATCACCTGTTGCATGTTTCCCCCCTCTGCACTTATGTTCAACTACAAGTGCTGCACTCTTAACTTCCAAGTTATGTAATCAGTAGTTATGGGTATTTATTTACTGTATACAAGAGTTGTTTAACTCGCAACATAATGTACATTCACTTTTTTTTTTTAAATACAGTCAATTAAAGCATGTTAAACAAAGCATGACACATGTTAAGCTTTATAATCTGCCAACTTGTAATGTACGCGTCACTGAATTTAGCCTAATCGTTAACACACATTTACCCCAGGGTTCATGAATTGAGCCTGTCAAATACATAAGGAAATGAATACAGGGAGGCCACGTACTTCATCCAAGGAGAGCTTACTGTGATTAATCAATATTATATTGAGAATGTAAGCCTACATAGAAAGCAAATATACAGCGGGGAATTTCGGTCTTTCTTCGTTGCTGACTGTCTTTAGGATGCTCTGTCTACTGGAAAGAAAGAAATCTTGAAACACTTCATTAGTTTTCAAAGTTTATTTTTTTCATTTATCTTCAAAAAGCAAGAAAATATACTCTTTTCTTCCAGAAATAATAAATATACAATATTTCTTTATGAACAAAATGCACAATTTACAAAAAAAGTGGCAACTGAGTGCTCCACCTCCTACACAGTACTGTCTGACTGTATGCATTCAACTCGTTCATCACAGAGTTATAACTGTTATTAGTATGTCCTACTCTCATTATTAATGTCTTATTTTTCTATACAGTATTACAGTTTTATTAGGTAGAAAGGTTAAGCACACAAACGCTTCAGAATTACAGGTCTTCATTGTGCTATGTGTTTGTTATTCTACCGTAATACTTTCATGAGGTTTGAAGACTCCAACACAGTCCATCCGCTGCTTGCGACGTAGCTGAGAGCTTATTCTGCACATTTAAAGACGTGACAAGTTTGTAAAGACTTCGGTGGGCTGGAGGAGCGGATCCCTCCCTGTAGGTGGAGGCCGACAGCAGGAGTAGCCATGTGTTGATCATTTTATCACATCCAACTGCTCTGGTATTGAGGCAGCAGTGTCTGTAGTGTTTGTTTGTGAGATAACGCTGTCTTGTGGTCAGGAGGTGAACAGCATGTGTGATAACAGCCAGGCTAAAATACAAGACAGTGTGCTGTGGACCGAGGCCGGCCGGGCTGAGCTGGGGTTGGGCGTAGTGGAGGAAGCCGGACTGGGATGTCGCTCCGTGGCGGAGATCTCCGTCCGTCTGTGCTGCTTTTGATGGGTCATCGGAGGATCCACTGTCACGTAGCCATTTATTATCCTCATGTTAGGAGATGGAGTAGTGCTGGAGGAAAGAGGACACAAGAAATCAGGATTCAGCTCAAAGATATGTTTGTCACTTTTTACACAACTGCTATATTGAAGTCTTCATTGACAAGTATATTACCAGCAGTAAAACATATTTTAGCCACCTGAAACTTGTTCTGTGAGGTCAAATAACAGTGTTTTTTCAATGGAGTCTGGTGGCTTTGGTGAGAGTATAGATGGATACAACGGCTTCAGTTCCCTCAGTACATTGCTTTGTTTCCATGCAGTAACTCCTGTCTGTTTCTCCAAACTTGGGGCCTGCCGACTGCCATCTACTGTAGATAATATACCGACTATCATGGATAAATACTTCTTACAACACCCGAACTATCCCTTTAAGTTACTTTATAGAGCTGAATATCTTTTAAAGAGCTGAAAATCACTACAGTAAACTGATTATCTCACCTGTCCCCAATGCGAACCCACAAGTCACTGAATAGGCGGGGCCTCCCGTGGCCGCGGTGAGTTTTACGGGGCCGCTTGTGTCTTCCGAATTCCTCCAGCTGGCTCAGGCTGTCGGGGAGCAGAATGTGAGGCAGCTCGTCGTCTCCGAGGCCGGGCATGAACTCTGGGTAGTCCAGCTCCAGCTCCGTCTCTGATGGGCTGGTCAGCCAGCTGTCGGGAGATGTGGTGCTGGTGTCGGTGCTGTCCTCGCTGGGCCACGCTGCAGGCTCTTTAGCTGGTTTGCTTCTGGAGCAAAAAACAGATGGAGAGGATATATAGTCAGGTTAAACTCATGAAAAGCCCACTCAGGACTTTTTGACCATATGAATTATTAGTTCCTAGGTCTTTGAGCTGTTTCTCTTTTCGAATGTTACCGTTTGTGGTTTCTGACCACTCTTCACTGCTTTCCACTTAACATCTCTTGATTTCGGTCAAGGACATGAACACCACATAGGATGCCTTGCCCTATAAACGCTGCACTGAGTGGCAGAAATACCCAGCAGGCAACATTAGAGGAAGTTGTAACTCGTGTGGCCGTACTGTTGCGTCAAAACCGACATCTGCCCAAAGCAGACCACCCAGAATCGCCAGTCTCTCCTCAAAAAACATTTGCTATGCTTCTCTTTATTCCGCCCATTACTCATACTTTCTCCTCTCTTGTTCGTTTCCTGTCAATGTGGCTCGCATGTGACTTTGTGTTTCAAGATAGAACATCAAAAAGAGCCTACCGTAGGGATGTCACGATAAGGAAATCTCCCCCATTAATAAACTTGACGGTGTTACCGATTACATCGGACATTTTACGAGAAAAGATGGCGCTCAAATGGCTCAAAATATGTAGAACGCTTACTTTGATCTTTAACGTTGCTGTGTGTCTAACCTCTCCGGTAGAGCTTTCGCTGCGGGGTTGCAGGTATTCATATAGCATTGGGTTTAAATCTGAAATATTGAAAAATAGGCGATTTTGCTTTTCTCTTTGACACCAAATCCTCCGCCATCGTCTTTTCTGTCAACTCTCTCTCGTCCAGTGTGTGTGAAATCTGAATCATTCCTCTCAGTTTGTAGCTCCCATTGTCCAACTATGTATTGGTAACACGGCGCTGATTGGTGAAAATGAACTAAATGGGGTTTATTTCTATAAAAAAGCAAAACGAAAGTGGGCCAGTAATGTAATCGGTGTATGCTCAAACACCGTGTAACACCGGTACACATCATCATCTTTGGGAGTTAGACTGAAACGAGCAGTGGAAAAAGTCAAAAATACAGGATTTCCTATGCTCGTGTCAAACTTTGATGCAAACATGATATGATGGGTCTTGGTTATGATTCCTACAGCTCATAATTAGTTTAGCCCCTCCGGTCAGCATAAATTTGATGGTCTGCGCTTCTACTTCATGAAAACCCCCCTCAGTCACGGTAGTGATAGCTCCAGGCCTGCGGTCAAGCTACTGTGGAGCCAAACCCACCTCCAGTCTGCTCTGTCAGTCAAATACTCGCTCTTTAAGACCTTTTGCCAGTCGGTCCGAAACACTCCAGGTCTGAGGCTAGCAGCTTTCATAAACACCTCTCATTCAGCCATCTTGTGGTGTTTTTCCTCGCCTCGCCTGTCATGTCACCTTGTATCACCAAGCTAAAAGTGTCTGTTCAGTTCACACATATAAGTGTGCGGTCGAGTGTGTGTGTGCAGTGTACATGAGTGTTTTGTGACCACAGTAAGTCAGTCCACTTGTCAGCTTTTAAACCAGAACCACTGGCTGAAGCCCACAACTCTGCAAGCAGAACGGAGGGAAATAGGGAGGCTACGTCAGAGACAGATCAGAAGGGAGACGGTGCACTGGGAACCAGTTTCCTGTATCTGTGTCACGTGGGGTTTCGCCACTGGCCCGCCCCTTTAAAAGACTATAGCGGCATGTCCTGAGTCTATTAACTCCAATGGGAGAAGTTAAAATGAACACGGATTATGACTGATTCTTTCGCCCCATATTCACCAAAGTAAATATTATACCCGTTTTTCACAAGCCACATATCTTCTGAACACTCTGACACTAAAACAACCTTTTTCAGACAAACAAATCAGGAGAGAATTCACTTTGATCGAGTACTTTCTCTGTCTCAGCAACGCACTCTATCGCGAGGTCTGGCAACTAACGTTCGTTAACACCCTAGCTGACTAATGTTTGTAATGCTAAATATAGCTGTGTAAATATCTAATGTTAGCAAAATAAAATATAAATACATTATGCAAACAGAACTCAATCTGCTTTCATCCATCCACACGACGTACACAAAACGAGGTGAGGGGATGGGGGGCGAGAGAGAGGCGAACATGCCATGCCCACGCTCACTTAGGAGACAGGAAGTGTATACCATTTCAAACCATTGGCGGAGCTTGTACAGTAATGCGTCATCTTTGTTATAGAGTTTCTTTGGCTACATTTACAGCTGTAGTGTGCAGGGAGAAGTTTGTAAATGGATGGATGGACTGTTTTTAAAGGGATGCCCCTTGTTGTTTCCAATTTCACCCTGATTAAAGTGGCTATTTTATGGGCCCATGGATCATTCCCCCCCACCCCCCAGGTGAGAGGGGAGCTGCTCTGTGCCAAGGAATGAGGGTGCGTGCACACACACACACACACACACACACACACACACACTGAGATATTAAGAGGGATTGTGGAAGGGTTTTTGTGAAGAACTGCTGCAGGATGCCAAGCCTCTGTGTGAGTTTAAGTGTGTGTACGTACAACCCAGCTCCTTGGCACTGTGCAGGCCTCCACTCACCCATGCGTAAGTGTGTGTTTGTATTGACCGTGGTACCAGTGGCTGCTGAGAACAGGCAGAACCACCGCTGGCAGCTCGCCTTTGGCAGGCAGAGGAGAGAGGGAGGGAGAAAGGAAGGGAAGAAGGTGAGGGAGTTGACGAGGTAGAGTATCAAAGGATTCCTGCAGAGCTTAGCTTTATTTGTTACAGAGCACAATTTGGACCGTATCAGCGCTGCACTTCAATAAATCTGAGGTTAAATATGTCGACTCTAGAGAGAATAAGATGGATGTGGACCGGCCGAGCTGATGGATGTCCACATGTACTGTATCTGCACGCTTGCCAAAAGCTCAAAGTGCACAAATGCTCTGTTTCACAGTCCATATTACTATAACATTATCGCTGCGATGCTCGCTTTTTCCATTCATCATCTTCTCAGGATCTAAAGGTTTCAAGTGTAACCTGTGATTGATTACCTGCACAAAACTGGAATCATACAGTGCTCGTGATTTAATTATATTTGAATTATTTAGTCTCCAAAGTAAAATAATACATATGTTCTCACACTCTCCTGTGCTTACTCACTCTGTGACTGTCTCTTGGTGATCAGGGGGCACGTGGATGATCTCGTAGCCCTCCTGCCTCAGGATGTCCAGCACACTGTGGTTCCCCAGGAAGTGACCTAACAGTAGACAAAAGGCCAAAAAGTCATTACAGATCTAAGAGAAGCAAGACAGAGTTAAAGACAGTTTTTAGCTGAGCACACATTTTGTCTGACTGACTAAATATAACCTGGGAACAGCCGCTATTCGATCCGTTGGAGGTCGTAGCAGGCTCAGTTTTAAAGATGGTGAAGTACTGGTATCATATGAAACTAGAAGACCTATGGAATCCTGAAAATAACTACATATGACAACATACTAGATTTTTGCAAAGGAGGTTAAATAACGCTCAAAAGTTATGCTAAAGTTCGGCGAGGAAATGGCATGGCCATTTTCAAAGGGGTCCCTTGACCTCTGACCTCAAGATATGTGAATGAAAATGGGTTCTATGTGTACCCACGAGTCTCCCCTTTACGGACATGCCCACTTTATGATAATCACATGCAGTTTGGGGCAAAAACCATGCAGTTTTTGTGTGCAGTATAAATGTGTTTTTTTTGCCTATTCTCAAAATGATGTATTTCTGGTGTGTTCTTTATACTATGGCTTTTTTCCTAAAATGAGAAAAATCAAAATATATCGCGTTGCTTACAGTATCACACTATATCGCAATATATTGAATCGTTACCACTGCATCATGATACGTATCGTATCGCTAGATTCTTGCCAATACACAGCCCTACACCAAAGACAGTATTTATCCATCCGAGATGTAGGGATACTTGTATATTGTGGCAGTTACAGTCCTACCACAGAAGCAAGAAACAGGATTATGGAGGCTCTGTGAGATAACAGTTCAAATACAAGTTTGCACTTCATCCGCTGGGCCCACTTGTTGCTCTGTAATGACCCCATATTGTCAGCACTCAACCTCCTGCCCCCTCTCCGCCCCTCGTTCCTTCACCTTGTTTATGATTCCTTCAGACCGACATCAAACATGCGGGCCCCAGCCCCACGCTGGTAAAAGCTTTTTTTTTAAGTTTCTCCCATCAGCCGATAATCCCACGTGTCACTCAACCCAGCAATAAGCTGTAATGTAGCCTGACATCACCCCCGCTACACACACACTCACAGAAGAATTCACATGACAAAAATGTACTCACACGCAGGAATTCACACACTCACACACACCTCGGCTTTCTCTCCCGCAGCTTATTAACAACACGTTGACAATATTCGAGCCTCTCGCTCGCTTTTTGTCAGGGCCTTCTGCTCCCACTCAGCTCCTCACCCCCCTGCCAATTTTATCATTATAATGTTCCCTGATCATTCCTGAGAGTCAAAAGAAAGAGGCACGCGGTGTTACACTTTCTTGGCAGCCGAGTTCAAAGGCGGCGCTCGGATAGGCCGCGGAGTGAGAGGAGGCTTCTTACAACAGAGTGTCGGCGAGATCAGATGGGATTACACAGAGGGGAGAGTGTGAGGTTTTATCTGAGTGGAGGTGGGTGTGTGGGTGTTTGTGTGTGTTCTTGTTTTGCTAAATTTGTGCAGACTAAATATCACAATTGCAGAAGTGAGGATGTATTTCTTATCCTTGTGAACTTTTTCAGGTTTAGAGCACTTAAACTGAAACATTAGACAACACCGTAAAATGTACATACAGAAATCAGATTTCAAATTAAACCCCTTCAATGGAAAAGATAACCACAAAATGAAGACGTGTAATTTGGTATTCATGTCTCCCTCAGAATGAATTGTAATAACTTTGGTGATCCCGTGAACTTTTTTCTCTAGTGCCATCATGAGGTCAAAAAATAATTTTGTCCAATACTTTGCAAAACTAATGACATTCCCATCAGCCTCAGCTGTAGTTTGTGTTTAGTGCTAATGAACAAATGTTAGCATTGCTAACACGCATGATGGTGAACATGATCAACATTATATCTGATTAACATCACGAATGTATAACATTTGTAAAAAGAACTGGATAAAGCGTTGGAGTAGGGTTCCTGTTCATTCCTATGAGAGTTGCACAGTGGTGCATGAAACCAAAAATGTGGTATCTTAACAAAAAACACCTTTTCCACGTTTTTTCACCTAATTTTTTGCTTTCAACTCAGAGAAATTCTGACGTTTTTTTTTCATACATGTATGACTATAATCTCAGAGAATATACAAGTTATTTTCTAATAAATTTGTGAGCTTTTTCTCGTAAATTCCCCTCTTTAGATTCAGAGAATATATAAGCTTTTTCTTGTAAATTTAAGACTATAATCTTAGAATATTCTGGGAATATTACCCCCCTCCCCGGCTCTGTAATTTTTTTTAATTTATTTTTTTTACCTATAATGGCCCTAATACGTCGTCATAACATTGTGAACATGTTCATGTTAACATTTAGCTCAAAGCATCGCTGTGTCTAAGTTCAGCCTCACAGAGCTGCTAACATGTCTACTCTTAGTCTTGTTTTACTACCTAGCAAATTTTAAAAGTAGCCAGTGTGTGATGCGATGAATGATGAACTCTACAGTTGACTTATTTTATAACATTAACATATACCGTAAGTAGTAGTTAAAACATAATAATATATGAGAAAATTACTCCGACAATTTATCAAAAAAGTCCCACTACACAAACACTTTAATTCCTACCAATTCTCCTCCTCTCCTGTCCTACATTCTTCTCTCTTTTCTTTCATCCCTTTCTCCTAACAGGCCTCTGGGGCCAAAGTCAGCTCATTCAGTGACCGCATGCTGACAGATTCAACCACCCTCATATCTGTGTCAAGCAGCTATTTCATTAATTTCTGCAGTCCCGGCGGCAGAGAAGAACACCTCCTGTGTGTTCAGCCGAGTGTGAGGTCAAGCTGACTGTTTGATGTGCTGACTTGATTTCCTCTGCTCTGCTGTCATGCATAACACTCACAGACAGAGCAGTGTGTGTGTGTGTGTGTGTGTGTGTGTGTGTGTTTGTTTATTTTAATGATGAAATTGTAGTTTTCCTTCACACGTGTTTTTCATTTCGAAGACACACCTGCTCACATTCTTTAAGCATTTAATCTGCTGAGTATCCCTTCCAGTTTACCGCATTTGTTGTTTCCACAACGCTATAAACACGAACCCACTCCTTAAACAACCTACTGGATCCACAAACAAACAGGCGGCCGGCAATGCAAACACTTTTGTCTGCATCGCAAGGCTAAAAAAGAAAAACTACTAACAGCTACAAACATACACTTGTGCACACATGCCCCCTCACACACACACACACACACACACACACACACACACAAGTAAACTTTCTCAGGGTGAAAACCACCACTTCTCAAATTTTGGTACTTGATGTTTGAACTTAAATTGAGGGATTGCACGGTTCCCCACACAATTTGTCAAACAAACAAAAATGTTTATCTGAGTTCCTCTAAATGTGGACTTTTGGAAAAAGTTTATTCACAAGCTTTTCATCTGACAACAGTGGCATGTGTATTGTTTGTTTCTGTGTTTTTGTGGTTCATCCCTGTGTGTGTGTGTGTGTGTGTGTGAGGGGGAGTGATGGGGGGGGGGCTGGACTAGTGTGTTTGTTTTTGGAGTATCCAGACAGTAAACAGTGTGGTGCTTCTGAAGTAAAGAGCAGGCCCAACAAACAGCTCCATTAGCCCAGACATAATGAGAGGTCAGCTTACTCCTAATCGCTCCCCTGCTGCAATGATGCGGCACTGGTAGTACACTGCAAAACGTGCTGCGATTGCCTGCGATTTTTGAATATTGCGATTCTACAAGTATTGCGATTCGATATTACGATTTATTGCGATTTTTGTTAACTTTTTTAACACTAGACCAAGGGGAAAAAGTAGAATCATGCACTTCTAGGGACTTTTACTTTGGAAAATATCTAAATTGATACATTAGAAATGTTTGATTTTCAGCGTGTATGTAGTCAGAGATGTCCTGAAGTGAAATATATCAGTCATTGTCATTATTTATAATTTTGTAGAGTACTGTAGAATGTAGCTTTAGCCGTGATGTCTAGCTTTGCTTTTCCTGGTAATGTGTGAAACCCAAAGTGTTTCCATACTTTACTGTATGTGTAGTGTTAACCACTTTGGATATGACATCACGCTATCCAGACTACAACAATAAAAGCGGTAACATCCTTCTACCTCTGCATAGACTCAAATGAAGCAACTTTTGCTGTGTCCAAATGCCATACTACTGTACGTACATATTATATACAGTATGTGCCATATATACAGTATATACTGCATCTCTTTCTACTAACAGACTTTAATAGAACAATGACCGCATGACTTTGAAAGGCCTCCAATGACAATTAGACTTAACAATGACGAGGCAAAATATTTTTCCAAAGATATAATACTTATTTTTTCCCCTTGCTGTGTCACCACCATTAGCAACATTGTTTTGATGTTTTGCAGCTGTGAGCAGTTTTTCTATTCCCTTGATTAATGTTTTTATGGTTATGTTATGGCACTCACTCAGATCCTTTGGTTAAGGTTAGGGTCGGGAAAGATTGTGGTCTTGGTTAAATATTGAAATAGTGACTTGAAGCACGAGACAGGATGTGTTTTACTTCCTAACGTTTAATCGAAACCACAATCTTTCCTCTAACCTTAATCAAAGAGAGTTTGCCTGATCACATGCTGGACTCGGGATGCTCCGATGTCAAAGTGCATGTTCAGTGGGATAATCCATCAGCACTTAAAATTCAAGCGTCTTTAACTTCTGACTTTTCTTGTGTATACTTGTCTATTATTTTCCAGTGTGAACTACATACTGAAAACTTACTTCATATATAGTATGGAATTGGAACCAAGTGTCAGTCTTTATCATAGTGTGTACATCACATCTGCAGAGTGATCTGAGGTTTAGTTTAAGATAGAAGCAGCGTAACTTGTGGTAATGTGGCTTTAAACCACTTTCACATATCACCCAACCCGCCGCTCTTTCTTTCCGCTCTGCTGTCATCACTCTAATAAAGCAGATATGCATTAAATATTTTCTTTGCTAAAAAAAAGAGGAGCAACCGTGACTTTTTGCAGTGTGTACACTACCTTACAGGGTGTTTCCCCTCCTGTGGCTCCTGAGAGCAGAGTTAATGACCCAGTTACTCCTCTGTTTAATAACCTCTCCATCCTGATTTCCACTTACAGTAGCGACTTAATGTACTCCACCTCTCCCCCACGTCTGTCTGTGTTTACTCGAGCCACCTCTTGTCTAAGGCCTATCTCTTTATCTGTCTGGCTTTCCAGACTTAGATCATGTCTTTTTAAAGCATCTGTGCTTGGCTGATGGTCACTGTGGTTCTGTCTTCCATCCTGTATTTGTTTCTCTTTCCTCTCTTCTCTCTCTCGGTGCCAGTTTGTGTATGAAAGCATTAGTGTTTGTTGCAGAAGGAGGTGTTGCAGCATGTCTCTCTGGTTGCCACCTGGGCTCGACTCCAGCCAAGTCAGCACTCCTCTTTACTCCCACCCAGCCTGGGGCCTGCACTCCTTCTATCTCTCTAGCCCCTTTTTACCTCTCTCCATCACAGCCTCAGTCTCACCTCCCTTTAAGTCTACTCATACTTTCTTCTCTACTTCCCTCTGGACAACCTCCGAAGTGCTAAGACAAGTTAGTAGTAGTGCATAGGGCTGGGTATCAGTACTTGATACCTTGAAATAACCCAGTACCAAGAAACTCCACTCAAACGATACCTGCAATTGATCGTTTTTGTGCACAGATCTTGAAAAAATGTATTATTTGTCAGAGCATGTGAGCGGAGTGGAGCATGTGTGATCGTGGAGCATGAGCATAAGAATTTTGGATGGAGCGCAGAGCGGGTTTTTAAAAAAGTTGGAGCGTCGCCTTATCTCCTGTTCCAAATTCGCTTGGGTACCGCTCACCCCATGAGTTTGAAGCATGCCCAAGCGAGCCCGACCCAGAATGTATCTGTGTATTGCGCACAGCGGCTGCATAGGATTGTTTCAGACTCGTGTGATCCAAACATTTCCAATAGGGCTGTCAATCGATTAAAATAAATAATGGTAATTAATCGCATGATTGTCCATGATTAATCGCGATGAATTATTGGGCATGTCTGTAAAGGGGAGACTCGTGGGTACCCATAGAACCCATTTTCATTCACATATCTTGAGGTCAGAGGTCAAGTGACCCCTTTGAAAATGGCCATGACAGTTTTCCCCCGCCAAAATTTAGCAAAAGTTTGGAGTATTATTTAACTTTACTTCCCGACAAGCTAGTAAGACATGGTTGGTACCAATGGATTCCTTAGGTTTTCTAGTTTCATATAATGCCAGTATCTTGATTCAGCTTTAAAACTGAGCCCGCTACAACCTCCGAAAGATCAGTTGCTTTAAAGAAATTAGTGGCGTTAAAAAGAATTTGCGTTAACACGTAATCATCGTGTTAACTTCGACAGCCCTAGTTTTTATCTAACGAAATATTCTGCTTCAATCCATATTTGTTGGCATTTAGCCTTTCAAAAACAACATTTTCTCTGCAGTCCAAAAACTGTTTGTTCTCCCGCTCACTGCATACACATACAGCTTCCAGTCACATGATGGATATTGAATGAAGTACTCTATTGTTATCGGTATCACTTTAAGTGTACTGGTATTGGTACTGGCATCGTAGTTTTTTTAAACGATACCCAGCCCTATTAGAGCAGGAGGAGAATGGAAACAGAGAGGCAGTTAAGCATTGAAGATTGGTAAAAAAAAGAAAACACAGGAAGAGTATTATGTTATTTTTCAGTTTTGCACAAACAAATGTGTTTGCAATTACGCTGTGTAAACAATGGATCAACTGATGCAAGCTTGTGGTTAAAAAAACATCCCACATGGCTTGCAAGCAGACCACCTCATATGAAAAATGCAATCAGAGCACAAACTGTATGAAAACAAAGAGAGAAAACATGAGGGAGGAGAGCAGAAATGGACAATTTACCGGTGGATTGAGTTAATAAAAAGGAAGGATGCAAACAGGATAGATAGATAGATGGATGGATAGATAGATAGATAGATAGATAGATAGATAGATAGATAGATAGATAGATAGATAGATATGGAGAATGGCTTGAGGGAGTGAACGGAGGTGGAGAGGGAGGATAGATGGAGAAGGATTGCGTTGACGTATATCTTCCACCAGCCAGAATGCATGCTGGGTGCTGTTGCTACATTATGTTCCAAACAAAACACAAGCTGTTGCCTTCCAGCCATTTGAACAACAGATTAAAGAGAGAAGCAAAGATGAGGGGAAAGAGAGAGAGAGTACAGTGAAGAAGAGAGAACCTGGTGTACACAGAGGAAAAATAAAATCGAATTTATGGTTGACAAGGGTGTGTTCCTCTTAAGATTTGTTTGGAAATGTGTTCCAGTGTGAGTGTGCGTGCAGGCTGAGATGATCAACTCCATGTGTTTATGTGTGTAGGTGTCAAATCGGTGACAAATTAAAGGAAAAACTAACATGCAAGGTGTTGGACCACCATGAGCTACCAGAACATCGAGTTATGAACACCGTTCTTTCATACAATATTCCCTCATTTGGTGTTTTGGTGGTGGTGGTGGAAAACGCTGCCTCCCACGTCATACTGAAATCTCCCGTAGTTGTTTAATTGTCCGTTTGCTAAAGTCCGCGCCCAAAGTGAGACTGTCCTATTATATCTTAGCAACCGTATCTCGATACAGCAAGCCTGTTTTGGAATTCTCCACATGTCGAAACAGTATGAATGGGCTCTATAATAAGAGTGATACTCTGTTTGGAGGGTGGTGTCGTTTTTATTGCCTTTCCAAAACTAAAAGAACAAGAGCAAACGTGTAAGAAATAGATAATAAAAAACAGTGTTTATTTGGTCAATAGTAACCAAGCACTATTTCCAAAGGCAAGGGACATGTCATTAAAGAGGACCCATTATACTCACTTTTAGGTTCATACTTGTATTTTGGGTTTCCACTAGAACATGTTTACATGCTTTAATGTTTAAAAATTCTTTATTTTTCTTATACTGGCTGTGCTGCAGCATCTCTTTTCACGCCCTGAAAAAAGGGTTAAAAACTCAGAAAAGCCCAGTCTGCTCTGATTGGTCAGCTGGTCCACTCTGTTGTGATTGGTCAGCTGAATCAAACTCTTTGGACTCCGCTCCAGCCCCACTCTAATTTTGCAGACATTTTACATGCACAAAAAAACTATATAACACACTAAAGGAAAGGGAAAAAGCACAAAAGCATAAAAGGTCCTCTTTAACTAACAACGGAACATTGTTTTAGGACTAAAATATCCAGCCTGTGGGAGCCAAAATGCTACAATACGAGAGTTTAAAGTAACAGTAACGGCTCTGTCCTTTCCTTTACTTGGTTTGGAGAAGTTTACACTTCTTACTTCTTCTTACGCCAAATCTGCATCACATGGACATTTAGTCTCAGTCTTTATGCATTATATTGTGCATATCTAAAACTCTTTTTCGTGGTTCTTGTTTTAAAAGAAATCAGCCCCGTCAGCTGGAGACTTCAACCAGCTCTGACATTAGCATTAGCTTATGCTGGCTCGCTGCAGCTGATAAAATTTGCTTTGGACAGTTGGCATTTCAGCCAACAGCATCCATGGTTGTCAGCTAGACATAGTTGCACTTCTGTTTTAAAAAAATACTGCAAATTTTGATTGGTAAATCTGCCACTGTTATGGTCGTAACAGCTTGTGCACATGTGTACCTGTATGTGGTGAAAGTCTCTCTCTGACTTATCCTCCCACTCTTTCCTTGAACAACATACAGTATGAGTAATGCAACAAAGATTTTAACAGGCCTAGCATCCCCTTGCCTTGCTGTGCATTTCCATTTCCAGTACCGGGATTCCTCTATAAATCACACAGCAGCCTTTGGTTTAACAGAGCGTAGCGGTGCCGGAGAAACAACTACCAACGGCACTTCAGAAATACTTGAACCATTGCCTTGAAAACGGAGCTCCGTTCTCACTTGATGTGTAAATTTAACAAGGCAGGATGGTAAATTCCACCTCTCAGCTCGGCTCTGGGTTTGTAGAAGGAGGAATAATGGCAATCTGGAGTCCCCCCCCTTCACCCTCCCACATCTCTCACTCATTCCTCATCTCCATAATGACTTCACTTCCTATGCATGCGGCACGACGTCTGTCTGTCTCCCTGCACCATACTGAGGTGTTACGAGTGACAGCTGCTGACAGGGCTGTTCACGTCCAAGTCCTGGTCGCCGTTCTGGTCAAATACGGAGATCAAGAGAGTTTGGAGGGGAATCAGATCCAGAGTGCTGCGTGCGGTGGGCCTGACACCGGTCCATGTCAGAAAGGCTGCAGGGCGAGCTCAGCGGTTCAGTGTTAGAAGCTTTAAAGTGATTCCCCACGTTTAAATATTTAGACTGTGTGAGCTTGCTGCTGCAGTCTGCAAAGCTCTCATGGTGGGCAGAGGGAAAGTGGAGAAAGTGGGTGAGGTGAGGGAAAAACAGAAGGGTGCAGAGAGGGAAAGTAGAGGAGGAATGTAAAGAAATAGAGAGTGGAGAGTGGAGCTAACAAAAAATAGTGAAAATCCCCCCCATTGTTTGTTTTTGTTCCTGGCAGCTACAGTCTTTACCATATCTCCCTGCTGGGACGAGAGGAGTATAGGGAGCAGCTGGTCAATAGTGGAGAAAGACACACATACACACACACGTGACGGAAGACTTGGTATCCTAACCGAACTCTGTCTCATGGCGGCCTTTATCTTCCCCATCTCATTCTTGCACCGTCGGTTCATTTCCTCTCCTCCACCCTTCAGCTAAAGCTGCAGTTAAGAAGGAGGCACGTTGAGATTTCATGTGAGCAAGTAGGAAACAATCACAGACTTCCTTCATTACAAAATACAAATGCTCACACGCGCGTCATCTTGTTTATGTGTTGTAAAGGAGCACATATTTGTGTGCATGTGTCGATGACATGGTGTTCGTGTTGCTGGCTTACATTACACAGACATGCTGCCCAGCAGGCATGGGCTCAGAGATAAAAGTAAGCGTGTAGGCATGTGACTGTGTACGTAGCTTACGGTATGTATGTGCATGCTTGTGTGTAAGCGCGAGCGTGTGTTTTTGAGTGTGCGCTGGCAGCAACCTACAGTATGTTTCACATCAGTTGTTTCTCAGGACGAAGAGGCCGGCCGGTTCTCATTCTTCCCATTTAATCAGGGTCTGATTCACACCTGGAACGCCAGGTGAATGCAATTAACTACCAAGTAGGAAAGCAGCAGTGCTAATAGGTCCCAAGAAGTGAACTTTTGTATTGTTGTATTCTTTGGTCATGTTAATGCTCAGAAGATCAAAGCAAGCAAGACTGAAGCATCCATGTGTTTATGAAATGTAGCATTAAGCTTATTGGCTCTAAAAAAGTCTGTGAGATGTTGTTTCTAATGAAGTGTGTAATCTGTGAACAAGCTAATGAGCTGTGTTGATTTCATTAGAGATAGAAATCCAACCAGTGTAGCTAAGAGTAAAGTTAGAGGTACATTCCTGAACATTTATAAGACGACATAACCTTTCATGGGTACCACAATAGAGCTAATTCTGTTGCTACAGTAGTTAAAAGGTATGGGTGCTTACTGTATATCTAAAGTCAACTCTGCTCATATGGGGCAGAAACAAATTGGGTTTATTTGAATACGTACTAAATATTTTTACAAATAGTGGGAGTACATAACCTGTGGAAAAAATCAGGTCTTTCCACCATTTCAAGGACCCACGGTTATTTTAAGAAAGAACATCTCGTGCATCCAGCAAAGGCACAGAGGAATACAGTAAAATAATTAGTGTCAAAACACTAAATGACTCTTTAATTAATGATAAATATTTTAAAAAAAAACGCTATTTAATTTTTTTTCTCGTTTTCTGATGCTTTATAAATTTGTTGAATGTGTAAAAACAATGTGTGTCAGGTGACATTATATTCACTTTCCAATTGATTCAGATTGGATGCATAGACTGTACTGTGTTTACATCAGGCATTCAAAAGACAGCAAAGTGAATCTGTTTCTTTGCATTCTCTTTTGTGTATGAAACAGACCATCTATAAACAAATATAAAAATAAAGTTTGAGTTCTTGAAGATAAGTTGTACAAAACAGTTACTAAGACATGAGGTGAGAAGGGTGTAGTACCGCTGGGAGGGACATTTTCACCTTAGTGGACATTGAGGCAGGAAAGAAGTAGCCCTGTATTTGGACTACACACTATGCAGTGACACACATACACCATCACCCTGCAGCTAACAACGCTGACTTCTAGGCCAAAACCGCACTCCGTTTAAAAATACATTTAAATGTGGGCTAAGTCCAAGCTGTCAGTAGGGAAGCACTAATAATATCTCTCTATCTCCCCCTCTCTATCTGTCTTCTCCACCGAGCAGGAGACAACACATGACGCCCATACACGGCGTCTCCGTCACTTCATAAAATGTTCCCCGCACCACGCGCATGAGAAGACAGTGTGAAGCAGAAGAGACAGAGCTAGACGGCAGCGAGGGTAGCGTCAGATTATTAAAGACGAGACAGCAACAGATGGAAAGGACAGGTAGGACAGACCAGAAAGATAGCAGTTTAAGACAGATAAACTGACTGAGAGACAGGTAGAGAGATGGAATTAGAGCTAAAGACAAACTGGTGAGCACTGCAGCAGACAGATGAGAAAAAAGGGCTGAGAAAAGCAAATATGCACTAAGAGAGGAAGAGCCACGGAGACAAAGTGACATGCACGCCAAGCAGGCTCTCTCTCCCTCAGTCATCACTTCAACACCACAACACCACAAGCGACTGCAAAACATATGGGCTCACTCTGCCTGCACAATGGGCTATTATGGGCCAGCACAGCAGAATACACACAAAAATCTTAGACAAATCAACTTTCAGACCCGACGTGGCTCAGACTTCAACGCGAACAATGCAACATGTGTATTTTCTGACAGAAACGACTCTTTTTGGTGATAAATATCTCTCCAGAAAATGTGTCTTTTGTGTCGCAAACGTACACAGACACACGTGTGAGTGTGTGTGTGTGAAGTGGTGTCTCGGCCGTGGCAGCGTCAGGAAATTCCATGGGATGTTTTCAATAAGGCCGGGCAGCGGCAGCCAGGGAATTGGCAAATGAAAACCTGCTGAAGCACACCACAGAGCTCCAGCAACACACTGCCTACCCTCGCAGCACTCCACTCCACTGCTCAGCACAGATGATATCTGTGTGTACTCGTGTGTGAAAATGGCAATACACGTCTGTTGTTTGCGTGTGATTGAGAGAGAGAGGACGACTGAGAATGCATATTTTGCTGAGTGAGTGATGGAAAAATATCACATTGAGGCTTGTATCTGTTTACAATAGAAACAGAACAAGTGTCCAATGTGTGTTTGGCGTGTCTGCGAGCATGCTTTCCCCTTACTGCTATCATCTGGTGCCTGGTGCTGTGTCATTCTGTCCAAGGGGAAACAGTGATGCGTTCACTTGGACTCCCAAACAACGCTAACGTCATGCTACGGCGGGTGCCTATGACTGGTACCGTTACATAACACTGATAGTGATCAGCACGGCAGTGACCACAGTGGTGGTGTAAAGGAAAAGGATGAGAGACTGTGAGGAGACAGATAGTTTGACATTTTCCCCCAATTATCAGGCTTTAAGCTAAGCTAGTTTACTGGCTTCTAGCTTACTGGCAGCTAGTTTACCGGCTGCTAGCTGTAGCTTCATATTTAACGGACGGCTATGAGAGTGGTATCAATCTTCACGTCTAACTCTCAGCAAGAAAGCAAATTAGCTTATTTTGCAAAAAGGTCAAATAAGCTGGCAGACACACAGCGCTTATCTATTATCACCTTATGAAGTTGTTACGGTTAACATGTTATCAAATGGTTGCTTTACACGTCCAGCAGAAAGCTTACAGAGAAGCTTTCATTTGACGTCATGTTTCTGGTAAACCAACAAATGTCCCTGAAAGTCCAATATTCAGTCTCCCTTTAGCTCTGGTTTGGCCCCTGCTATGGACTGCACATTGTTCCAGTGGCTCATTATTCCAAAACCCAAATAGTCCGAAAAATGTACCATTGGACCAAAAGTGCTTCCGTGTAGTTTGTGTTGGAGTCTGTCTGAACAGCGTAGCCACACGCAAGCACGCATGGAACACCGACCCGCAATGATTTACACGTGTAAGAAGTTACAAACAGTACCTTTTAAAACTAAGAACCAAATTAACGAGCTACTGTAAATGAGGCTCAATAGCTGCCTAGAGCTGCAGGGTGTGATAAGATTCATTACTGCGATCGACCTCTTTTACATTACATGTAGTCATTTTATACAATGGCAATAAATAATACTGACTAGTGGAGTTTTACTGATGTATCATAGGCTTACGGTAATGTGCACTCACTGCATAAGAATTTAACTGTTCAAAATATATTCTGTATTATTACTGACTGAAATATGACGTAACACGTGAGACCGAGAGACTCAAGTTGACTGAGTTGCTTCTGTGGACCATCAATATAAAATGTTGGCCCAACAGCAGGCTCCGGTGAGAGAGTAATACTGCTCAGTCAGTCTCTTTTATACTGCAGGGGGTAATTCAATTACGCCTTCTGGAGCTCTTTCACGTCTGTAATTTGTATTAATAAGCTGTTGGTGAAAGTGAGGAAAATAAAGAATGTCTGTTACAACATGTGTGTGCAGGAAGGAGGAAAAAAGAGCAGAGAAACAGCTTTAGAAAGTACAAAAGCATACATTTTGCACTTAAAAGTACTTACGCTACAGGAAGGTGTAGGTGTACAGCGAGAGGAAAGGGGGAGGCTGGGAAGTAAGGTGCTGAGCTGAGCAGAGATGGATTTCCTGCCTGAACCGCTTTATACACACGTCGTATAGTTTAATTACCCCGTGAAAAAAACTCCTGGACCGGACTACGACATCGGTAACTCTAGAGGGCCTTGACCTGAGCGCTGCCCTGGTGCTTTCCCGACAGCTCTGTTTTCCTTCTGCGCTCTGGAAGTGAAAGGCAGCTAGAGGGGCCATTAATATTTATCTTTGTATGGCAGAAATGCAACCCGATAAACACAAAATCAGCTCCTTGACACAGACATAAATAAACACGATTATAGTAACAGAGAGATCACTGGCCTGTCAGACAAACAGAACAAGAATAAGTCATGTACTATGAGTCTGCAGTTACACACGTCATGTTAATGTGATTTTTGAGATCTGCCCATAAAGATTGGATTTTATGTGATCACATTATTGTACGCCCACAATTGGCCTGGAAAATCTCCCTCAGGCTGTATTTATTTTAACAATATGTCTGGACAATCGTAACCCCTCGCACCTCCTATCCTCTTTATTTCTCTTCATCACTTTAAACATGCATTGCGGTTAGATTGTAATCAGACTGTAAGCAGAACTCCTTTCACAAAGCAAGCCTGACCACATCCAGAGCTACTTCTTAAAATCTCGAAGAGCGCAGTCAGATCTCTGGGAGTCACTTAATACGTCCTGGCATCATTGGATGATAAAATTTCATGGCTGGTTACGGCCTATGGGAAACTGGGACCAGCGGGGACAGTTACAGGACCGTAAAGACGTGAGTCAGTGTGCTAAAGGCCGAAATAAGAGATGAGAGAAAGGAAGCTTTGTGATTAAAGCATTGGGAGAGACTTTAATAAGGCTAATTTATGGAGCCTTGTGCGTCTTTTTTTTGGTACATCTGCATCTAGAGACATGTGTGTCACCGCTTGGAGGCCCAATTTGTCACCTGAGACACAACTTACGTCTAATCAGCATCAGTATGTACATTTACAGGAGGATAGAAACTACTGGTAGGAGGCACGACGAGTGTGGTAGGCAGATGTTCAGCTGGATTCACTATAAGAGTACAGTAGGAACACATTTGTGCTGGTATATTAAGGAAACATTGTGGTGGAAAACATTTAGTTTTAATAACCTGTATTCTAAATCTGCAATGAATTAGCGACAAGTTTTAACTGTGTGGTCATAAAATTTGAACCTTATGTGGCATTGAGTGCCTTACAGTCTTTTCTTTTTTCAGTTGTTAGTTTCAATTATTTCATTTTTTAGAAGTATGTCTAATGAGTTCCAATGCTGCAGTTTTAATAATCATTATCATTTGATGTCATTTATTCAGTAATACGTTGCAGTCTTTGTAAATGTTTTGAAATGCCCTTATTTGATATGCATTTCTTTTTTTATTATTAGTTTTTGATTTATTTTTTTTAGCTTAAAGTTCTCCTTGAATGAACCTAGAGGGCAGCCCCGGTTGCCTAATTATCCTCCTTCGTAGTAAATCAGACACTAATTACATGCAGATTGTGAGCGCAAAATTAAATGAACGTGCGGCACGAATTTTCCTCTGCTCATGCATGTGCGTAAATCTGGCCCTCATTGACTCTGCCTTCCCGAGGCCTTTACTGAGACTTCTGTGTTTACTCCATGTGTGTTTGTGTGTGAATGTTCTAGTTTGTTCATGTTACAAAGTATGCACATATATGTACACAAGTACTGAATGTATGAATCCAAATACATTATGCATCTGTGAGCACGGGTGTGTATGTGTGTGCACAGGGCAGGCTATAACGGTAATGGTTCTCATCACTTCACACTAGCTGTCAGTTCTCTCACACACAACGCTGCAGCCTGTAGGTGACCCCACACACATGTTCACCTCCAGTCGGTCCAGGGCCAGGTTAGACAGACTGGAGAGCTAATGTACTGATGGCAATCTGGAAAACAGGAGGCTGCATTAGAGTAGATTTTAATGGTAAAGTGCTCCTGTCTTATGAGGCAAAACAGGTGACCGATACATGTAAAATGTCAGTTTTATATCGATGGGTTTTGAACACATCACTATCTATTCCAAGTTAAAACACTTGCAAGGAACTGTTGGTAGTCTGCTTAATGTAAGCTGACAATGTCTGAGACCCAGCAACATACACAGTTACATATTTATCCAAGGATCTTCTTGGCTGAACGCCGTCCTGTTTCTGTACTCATTTAAACAGATGTATATGTTCACATCCAGGAAGTACCCAGTAGAACAACCTATGCTGTAAAGGGAATTTAGACAAAAGTCAGTTATTTGCTATATAAAGATATAGAGGAGTAATGTCTACCTGAGCAGAGAATGAAGTCACTCTCCCTCTGTGTGTGTTGTAATCCAAGCTTCTCCGTGCTTTGTTGACATTGCCGGGCCGGCCGTGCACCGCGCTGATAACGCCGTCCCGATCGACGCTGCCGTTGGGGAAGTGTAGCCCCCACCCTCCAGTTCCCTGTCAGCATTGTTGCCGTTGTTTTCACTGTTCGCGCTATTAGCACTGTCACTTGCAAGCCACTGGCTCAGCCGTTGCCATGTTGAGAGCCGTGTGGAGACAATAGAAATGCTCCCAAATTTGCATTTAGCTCCTTTAACTATTTGAACTCCAAGCATATCGTGTACAGGACTTCCCATGCCGTAACCACAAGCTCACAATTTCCATTTGAAGGCAGCAATAATCATGTAACTCCCACTCACTCAAGTCCACTTTATGTTTACTTTCTGCTTACTTGTTTGAATTGTGCTCTCTCACACCAGTAGAGTGCTGGATCAAAGCTTTTAACTACAGATGTTATCCTGCAAACAACCAAGTATACACAATATAACAATAACATAACCCTAACATGTGCTTTTGACAAAAGCCAAAAAATTGTCTCCCAGCTTATTGCCTTAGAAAAATGTTGTAACATCCTATCATATCCCTGTGCATGGTACAACATTGCTAACAACTTGTAGCCTAATAGGAAACATGGTTGTTGTTTTTACTTCCTTGCTACTCTCCACTCAAACTCCTCAGTGTGTTTTTTAGCCTAAGGAGTTGGACTGGGTTCGTTGGCTTTCTGAGGTTCACAACTTTCATTGTTTCATAAACACAGTGTGTAACAGGACAGGGACACATCATCAGTTTTATTTTTTCATCTATGCACACTTCAGAGGAACACTTATTTAAAGGTTCTCCAGACGATATCCGGAGCATTAATATAGCAGCAAACAACTATTTGCTATGTAAAGATATAGAGGAGTAATGTCTACCTGAGCAGAGAATGAAGTCGCTCTCCCTCTGTGTGTGTTGGAATCCAAGTGTCTCTGTGCTTTGTTGACATAGCCGAGCTGGCCGTGTGTGCTTTTAGTGCATGTGAGCGTGCCCCACTGGCTAGCTCACGGCAGCCGCTCTGCACTGCTCTCATACGGCAGTTACAGCTCATGGTCATGTCTAGAAGGTAACCCTCAAACTGCGAAACTTGCAAAAACGATCTATCCTAACCTTAACTATTTGAGATCAATGCCTAACCTTAATCATCTCGCAAGAGTTTCCTAACTTGTGAGTTACCTATTAGACACGACCCCGGCTCAGCTGTCGCCATGTTGAGAGCCATGCAGAGCCAATAGAAATGCTCCCAATCTCGCATTTTGCACCTTAAAGTATTATTGCATGAATTCATTCCTCCATCGCAGTCATAGTTCATATCTTAACTTACAGTGTTCAGTCCATGCAGACACACACACACACACACGCGCGTGCACATACACACAAAGCAGCTGGATGGTGCAACAGCAGCTTTGTCCAAACATCACAGAGAGCAGAGGGAGCAAAAACTGCTCAGAGGAAGGACCAAAGCATTCAGCATTAATCACACACACACACACTTACATGCACCCACGCACACGCACACACCCTAGAGGCGGTACCACCCATTATCAGATGCACAAGCACAGACACACTCAGTCATACAGTAAACAGACACCCACCCACCACCTGCTTTTGTGGGCAAACAAACTTACAAGCATACACACACAGAGACACACAAACACACACACTCCCCTCAGGACACACTACACCATTCAGGAAACATTAGCAGCATTAGCCAGGAATGCTAATTGAAACAAACAGCTCATGGTTTCTTCATTTCTGAAGTGGGAGCTGGCTGTAATTGAGACTTCTGTGTGTGTGTGCATGTGTGTGTGTGCGTGTGTGTGTATGTATAGACACCCAGTTTTTCATGCCAAAGATCTGGGAACCATTGTATACTATTATTGTCCTGCTTTTTCTCCGGCTTCGCTTTCAAGCACAAAAGAGAGCAAATTGTTCACCATAAACACACATTAGTGCTGACAGAATCAGTGTTCCAGACCAAAACAAACCTGATCTCTCTTTGACTTCACAATTGCATGAAAACACACTCTCTCAGCTCCAATCACAATGTATTTGGAAAGACCTCATTTAATGCAAAGTAGAGATTCAGGTTGGAGTTGCTGCCATGATGGATTCTAATATTGTCTGGCCTGCAGTTTAAAGAGACATCCCATAACTAGCGAGGCAAAGGTCAGTCACTGAAGCCTTTTAAAGTGGCCGAGGGCAGATTTCTTGTATACAAACATTCCCTGGATTGCGTGCGCATTCAGGCGGCAAAACCGCTTTGGCAGCTGCTGTAATCAACGTACAGTAGATTTAGCATTGTTTGTACATTCTTGTTGACTATACTACACCCTGCAGAGTCCGACCACCAGATACCATTATCATATGATGCATTAGTATGATATTTGTTTATTATTGTAACATTTGATCAGACATATGTGTGATTTGACTTGAGGGACCAGTGTCTGTTTGGTTGACACTTCGGTCGGAGTTCAAGTTACGTGAGCCCTCTTGATGGCTGCCCACAGAGCATGACCACCCGCTGCTTTGTTAGCGCTATGTGACTAGAATACTTTTGCCCATCAGGCCTGGATCCATAATCTCCTTCTGTTTTTAGCAAAGGCATGTGATCCCCTTGGAATATTAAACATTTTCATTCAGTTGGTGATGTTTACTGCACAACAACTCTTTGACATGCCGTGCTTTCTGCCCCCTAGCCGGTCGAATCTCTGTGATGACGTTGCACAGAAACCCGTCTATATATCACACCCTAAACAGCAGTATCTGAGGCTCCCTTACCTGCACCAAAAGCAAAAAAGTACGTCTGGTTGGGATTCCTCTGCAGCAAGGCGGACACACGGCGAGCCATTCGCTCGTTGCGCTTGTAGATGAGCTCCTGGCGGAAGTAGCTGTCGATCTGCAAGGCGGTCATGCGGTCATGAGCTGGCAGCGAGCTGTTGATGAAGTGAGGCAGCTGTGAGAAGGAGGAAGGCGGAGAGAAGATTTATATTTAATGATGAAATACCCATGAATCATTTAAAGCATACATCAAACGCAAAAAGAAAGAACTGGTGTTACAGAAGTTGAGAGGAATGAAAAAATGAGACGGAAAGAAAGAAGAGGACGGTGTTGGTGACAACCTGGCGAATGTGCTTGCCCGTGTGAGTGTGAGACCTGGCAGCGGCGAGTGTTTGTGACGTGACAGCTTGACAGAAAATGACCAACGCAGTGCTCGGCTGGTTTTTAAATGAGAAAGCATCAATGAATGAAGGAGAGAGAGGGAGGACAGAAACGTGTCGGCACCATGAGTGTGTGTGTGCAGGCTGTCGGAGCACATTTATGTATGTGACTGCCTACACTAATGTGTTTACATATGTGCGTCTGAGTGGGTGCACTGCACGAAGGCTCAGTGTGAGCGTGTGAATGTGTGTTTAATTGCTGTGTGATTTATTAAGATCCAGGCAGGCAGAGACGAACCACGCTGGCTTTGCTCCACACTTGGCTGCATCCGTGGATTCAACAGGCTGTTAATCTGTGAGGATGAGCGGGGGTCGGCGGCGGGGTAGTCGAGGTTTGGCATCGGGGTCTTAAACTGTCCGACTCAGAGACGCACCTAAACACACACAGTCCGTCTTTAGTTCTTTCACTTCCTGTCGGGGTATCATTGTACCTGTAGTTGACTTGTTCTGGCTCTTTCTTTTGATATATATATGCAATAAAATGTGAAATATTAGAGATAGGTGAAATCCCAATACGCCAGAGGTACGCTCCACTTGGTTTGTTCACTCTGTCTTTTCTTGACTTAGGACTGTTTTTACTATTGTGGTGCTGAAATTCTTTTCCATGTGTTGTAATTCCTGTTTTGGACTTCAAAAAAAAGTTTTAAATGAAAAAATTGTGGCCCTTTTTGACAGGCCTGAGGATGGCAATGATATCTGAAGATCCACTGGCCAGATTACCATTGATATTCATAATACTTTTGATATTTCATCTAGCAGCTTTACACTTTGGCCCGTTGTACTTTCATTGCACTTTGTTTTTTTAATATACATTTCTTTGAGATGGAATTGAAAATGCAGTATAAACTGACCTCTGAGCAGTTCACTTTTCTTTCTTGTACAACCAGGAGTGAACCTGAGACTACCAAGCCTTCAATCTTTCTTCCCAAGTTGGAAAGAATCAAAAGATTGAGTGATCAGAGAAAGAAAGGTTTGGCTTTTTGTGTCTCTGTGTGTGTTTTGAGTGCACATATGCAGATGTGTTTAATCTGGAAATGTATTTGAGTGTGACAAGAAGAACACACACATGCAAACACACAGTCGCTGTCTAAAACTGAGTTACAAGTTGACACAACAGTAGACCAGCTGTGAATGGTGCATAAATCAGTGTGTGTCTGAATAGTGAATACATGAAGGGATTTATTGTACCACATGTGAACAAGGTGCTGCTCTCCAGCATCCATCCAAATCTCTATCTGACACATTTTCTCTCACTCCCTCGACCTCCCTTCCTACAGTCTGTTTCACATAATGGTTGAAAGGTTCTAATTCACACCTACATCGGATATTTATAAATGTCATGATGTGCATTAAAGGGGAACTCCTACTACTGCATATGTGAAAAACGTTGTATAAAGCCTTTTGAGCTCCAGAGGGAGCTGCGTGAAGTCTGATAAATTGCCTCAAGTGATGTCTTGAGCTTGAGACTCCATTAGTATTTACTAGCATAACAATCCCTGAAGTGTTGGCAGTCGAGTGGCATTGTGGGTAATATAGGCACCAGGTTTTGAAATAGAAGACGAATGCTCCGTGAAATAAAAAGATATGTGACCTCTGGATCTGCTGCATCGATTTAGCAATGCTACATCAGTGGAGTATAGAGTTGGTCGATTTGATTTTATGCCAACTGGCTGATCCGGCTGTTGTCATTGTGACACGTTCTGGCAAATATAAAAGTAGCCTACATCAGCAACCTGTGCCGTTGGCATCACAGACCTAAATCCATGATAAACATAATATCATGTTTGCTTATAAACGGACCAAGTAATGTCTGACAGGCTGTGCCCAATTTGCTGCCGAGCTGAGGCCGGCAACATGAAGGGGATGAAATTTCAGTGAAGGTGGGACGGAGGAAGATGCACACGATGCACGTTGTGCTTGTTTGCTAGAAAGTTAATGTGTTTTTTGGGGTGACAAGGTGTCAAGTGCGACCGGTCCGGACAGGTTTGAACATTTTGACACCGGCCCAACCTTGGTGGAGCACTTTTTTAAACATATTCACATTGAATGTGTGTGCAGTCAGTTAATGCCATTGCGTAGGAAGGTGACATTTTGTCAGGGAATATAATAGGACGGCCCTGTTGTGTACTTTGTCTAGCTGCCACAGAAATACTTATATTATTTATTATATTTTTGCTTTAAATATATCACATATCTCAAAGTTCTGTGACAGTTTTGGACATTTATATTTTTAGGATGAGCTTCTGCAATTTACAAAGATAAAACCATGTAAAAAGATTCCTTTTGAATACTATGATCACAGTGATTTCTAACTGTGGCAGGTAACATGATGTTATCTGCCACATCTATTTGGCAGGTTGTTGGTTTTTAATTTCAAATCCAAATGGTTTGTGTGACAGTGAGGAAAGAAAGCCAGAAAGAAAGAAATCCACGTAGATATGTGTAGCCTGAAGCCTTGTATTGTCTGTCTGTGTGTGTTTTTTCAGGGTGAATGACCCAGGTTCATCCGGATTGACGGGAGTTCATGATTCGTGAGTAAAATGAGGCAGAGTTGGATGACTAAGTTAAAGAGAGAGAGGTGGAGAAGGAGTGCTTCATCATTGAGTGAGGATAGCGTGAGTGTTTCATGACGAGAGAAAAAAAAGTGTTCGGTCGGAGACGGGTCAAGGAGTGTAGCGGTAAATGCAGATAACTTATCACAGGAAAGGCCATTAGCTGCTCTGTATCCCGACCTGCACAGGAAATGTGGAGTGACAGAGAGATATTTCCTCCCTTCCTCACCGCTGGTATCCCTCTGCACTTCCTCTGTCGGTCCCGCCGGCTCTTTACTCTCTTCTATTCTTCCTTCATGATTTGGCTCTTTGAAGTCCTTCTGTTCTCCACTCTTATCTTTACCATTTCTCTTCATTTACTTTCCCTTCTTTACCTTCCCCTTTTCCTTTTTTTCCCTTCTTTTCTATCAACTTACATCTTGGTGCTACATCTACAGCAATTTTCAAATATCAACTGTTTAATGGCAACATTTTGCAGTTAACAATTCTTATTCTATCTATCTATCTATCTATCTATCTATCTATTGCGATTAATTGCATGATTGTCCATATTTAGTCGTGATTAATCGCAAATTAATCACACATTTTTTATTTGTTTAAAATGTACCTTAAAGGGAGATTTGTCAAGTATTTAATACTCTTATCAACATGGGGGTAAACAAATATGCTTGCTTTATGCAAATGTATGTATATATTTATTATTGGAAATCCATTAACACAAAACAATGACAAATATTGTCCAGAAACCCTCACAGGTACTGCATTTAGCATTAAAAAATATGCTCAAATCATTACATGTCAAAATGTCTGTAAAGAGGAGACTCGTGGGTACCCATAGAGTCCATTTTCATTCACATAACTTGAGGTCAGAGGTCAAGGGGCCCCTTTGAAAATGGCCATGCCAGTTTTTCCTCCCCAAAATTTAGCGCATATTTGGAGCGTTATTTAACCTCCTTCATGACAAGATAGTATGACATGGCTTCGCAAGTTGCGTTAATGCGTTAAAGAAATTAGTGGCGTTAAAACAGATTTGCGTTAACATGTTATCGCGTTAACTTTAACAGCCCTAATATATATATATATATATATATAAACCTTCTACCTTTTACCTTAGTTATTTGATGTCCCTATTCCTCCTTATCTGTCTCTCTCTGTCTATCTTTGACTTTATATTCGTGATGGATTTGGGACCAGTTGAGTGTTGAAAATCATTACCCTGTCCTGCACCACCACTCTGCTCTGCTCTGAGGCGCATCATCATCATTGACTTCTTTCTAATATGATGAAGATTGAACTAGGAGAGCATCAGGGGTGTTGGAGGCCTCTGGATCAGCTCCTATCAATCAAAAGACACCTGCTCTTTAACGGCCCTGGAAGTTCACACAACCTGCTATAGATCAGCAGGCTACAGAAGCAGGCACCACCGTCAGGCGTCTGATTGCTCTAACATGTGCCGGGGAACGTTAATACATGTTATTATGACATGAAGAGCAGCGGGCAAACTGGTATGATTTAAAGCGCCACGACTGCAGGTGAAACTGTGGCTAACAAGCTCTTCAAGGCCGCCGGAGAGAAAGAGATGGATTGACACAGACAGTGAGGGAGAAATAAAAGGAGATGTGTGTCTTTTGTCAAGACTTAACAAGAGAGGCACGATGAGATGTGTCTCCTTTCTCCAATTTTGTGTGTTTCTGGTGTAAATGAAGCTGAGTCTCTGCAGTAGAGCGGTGAGTTGAGGTTACACAGTGTGTTAGGTTTAATGACACTTGAGGATCAGCGAGGGAGGTTGACACGCCATAATTGACTTATGAGGAGGGCTTTCGAGTAAATCTGCATTCGAGGGTGGAGACGGAGTGAGAGCTACCGTGCGCGGTGCCAGTGACTGTATGTGTGCGTGCTATAAATTGAACAGCTTTTTGACAGCTAGCAGAGAGAGCCGGGTGTGAAGACCGATGAGGAGGCCGCCGCTGAAGGAGCAGAGGCTATGTTAGGAAACACACAAAGTTAGAGGAGGTCAGATGTATTTACGGCTGAGTCCAGAGCTATTAAAGTGCCAGACTATCAAGTAACTTGAGGCTGAGAGGGATTAAGATGGCAATGTGCAGTTTTGCGGAATTGATGGGCCAGCCTTAAAAAGTTTGAGGTGACGATAGCGTAATGGCAGAGAAGTGGGTACGAGAGGGTTGCCAACTCAAATCGAGGGTCTGACAGATTTAGGTTTTTGGATACCGTTAAAGATGTTTTTGGACTGAAGCTGCAAGTAACTGGTATTTCGTGTGACTATTTTATTATATCAGAAACCTCACCATCCTTTTGGTCCAACAAAACAAAACAAAAAAGTGACAAAGATTCAGTTTGACAACATTTACACGAAGGGAGACTAAACTGCTGCACTTGGTTGGCCCCCATAAAGTGAATGCTAAAGGGAAAGTAGAATTTCATATGATTCCAAAGGTGCTGAGATTTTTTCGAGACGATTATTGTCAGATTAGGAGATCGCTGAGTCATAAATTCTGGCTGTGACTTGGCTGAAAGACATGGCAGACTACAAGTTGGACCATCGGTACGGAAAGTGGGGGTGCTGAGGGTTTTTTGTACTGGGATATTTTGATGGCCATGAGTAGAGAGGGTGGAAATTTTATATTTATGTTTGATTTATTTATTTTCAAACTGTGTATTAACCAAATCAACTGTGCTGCTTCGCGGCTGCCAACAGCTAACATTAACTAGCTTTCGTTCTGCTGTTTTCAACACACCATTGATTTACCTTATGATGTGTTCAGGCTCTATTCAGTAAAAAATGAATGAACGTGAATTTCATGATGTGTTCAAATGTAATCTAGTAAAATGTCGTTTTTGGCGAGAAACTTGAATAAACCCATTTGTTTGAAGGAGATGTTTTCACAGCAATATAAAATAGATAATAGAGAGGGAAGTTTTTTACTTCCTAACAAAAAACAGTATGCAAACAGTAATAAAGGAGTGTATGTTGGAGTACATGGGATTCATTGTTTTACTTTTGTTTTTTACCGTGATATCAAATTGGTATCGAGAATCGTGGAATTTCACTGGTATTGATAACGACGACTAAATTTCTGGTTTAAAATGTATGGATATGTGTGATTGATGTATATGATGATGATTGCCCTTTTGTTCCTTACACCATATGACTGTTGGCTCGGGCCATTATTGGGCTGATATTGTGAAGTCTGATCCCGGGCCTAAAAATTAACTTAATATGTGAGATCTTTTGGTTACGCCTTTCCATAATTTGAGGAATTAGGTTGTTGGGAACATAGAGGCAGCAAGACCTTTACAGCAGAGTGTTGCTGGACCATTTAAAACTTTGTAAGTGGGAAAATATGAGAGATAATATGAAATATTTTTGGCAAAGTGCATTAATGGCATCAGATCATTTGTATTGTGCTTGGCAAGCGGTTCAGTTAATATCAATTTTATAGTCTGAATGTTGCCCTTTTTAAATCCGGCACTTTTAATTGACTCTTTTAATGAAGTTGCAAAAGTTCACATAGCTGAAAGGAAAGCGAATAGGGAGTGATTCTATTTCTATTTTGGGATGAACTTTTAAGGAAACATTTCTAGGTGAAGGAGGAGACCAACCTGTGAGGTGTCGTGGTTGAAGATGATGGAGCTGAGGTCTCCACAGTTGTAATGGGTGATGAGGTCCTCGGTGGTGAAGGAGCCCTGCAGGCTGCCTGCTCGGACGCCCTCGTGCTGCAGCAGCGTCTGATTCAAAGCAAACAGCACCTGCAGGGAAATAGACGGACAGACAGGAAGGGCGCTGTTACTTTCTGCATCTACAAACTCGCTTTTCTCTGCTCTGCGCTCAGGAAGAATTTGCCATGCGTATGGCCAGCGTTCCTCTTTTAAAATATAATGTGACCTTAACATACAATGAAGCCGTTATTCCAGAGTGTCGGCGAAATGTAAGTTGTTTTGCAGCGTTTTCATTTCTTTCATGATATTTTCATACACTTTCCATACAGGCTGACTACAGGTAAAAGCAGACCGCAAGAGACATGGCAAAAGTCCACCGAAGGAAGGAGAAAACAGGGGAAGTAAGGGAGGGCTAAAGAGAGAGAAAGAGAGAGAGAGAGAGAAACCCTTCTTTCTCTTTCACCAGGCCAGGGTGCTGTAAATTTACAGCAGCCATTAAAATCAAAAGTAAACCCTCTTTAGAGAGAATTTATAGCGTGCAGCCGCCAGCCAGCTCAACAACTCCGCAGCTGTCCTAGACACCAGGGGTTAACCTAGCTGCTCCCGCCCTCTACAATCCCACGCCACCTCTGACTGGCCTGGCGAGCGGCACCGAGTTGTCAATCACCGTTAAGCTCTCTTACAGGAACCAGAGGTATCTTATAGTTTTTCTTTCTGTGTACAGCAGATTTCACACAGTTCTACATTGCACCTATAAGACAGTTTCAGCTGACTGAAGTGACTCAGCTCATCATATCTTCAAACAACACCACGTCTATGATCCTAATTACCAAGAAACCTGACTAGAGCTTCGGAAAATACTACAGGGAGAACGTCAGCATGCAGGCCCCGGATGATTTGTGGAGCAGCTTAAGGCCGATACAGCTGCACAACTGATTGAGCCCGTTGTCAGAAACCTGGGTCGTAATTCACGCAATTAAGTTATGTTTTCGCAATCATAAATGCCCATTTCGTGCATATTGAATGTTTCAACTCCAGGTAACCCTTACGCTGGGATAATCACAACCAAGCTGTAAGCTCAACCTTGTGACTCCCTCTCTCCGTCTCTCTGAGGTCATTGTGTTCGCTAACCAGTCTTGTGGGCTCATTTTTTGCTTTAAAGAGCTTTTTTTTCCATAATGCAAAGAGACAACTGATGAGCTAACGGCACATATAACTCTCTCTCTCGCTCATTATCCCCCCTTTCTTGTCTTTACTTTTCCCTTTCTCCACTTTCTCTTCTGAAGAGCGTCCATCCTCTTCTCATCTCTCTGCCAGCGCCGGATCTCGAGCCCTTCCTCCCCACGTCACAACCAAGAACTGAGTCTCATCTTATTTATTCTTTTTGACAGTTTCATCGAACACATTCTCTGCCATGCTCAGCGCCGCGCTGTCGCCCTGCCAGAGGTGCATAATCCAGGAATGGGTCTCTGTCAAACCTGTGACCATTTCCCAAACTCAGAGGCCCTCCTGCTGTTTGATACTTATGACACTATACCTCATTTCAGTTTCTATGCCCATGGCACGCAAGATTCTTTTATAGCTCTAAAGTTAAAGGGTGTTTTGAGGTGGGGTTGTATGAGCAAAGGAAGCAAAGCAATATACTGCTGTCGACGGTGGCAGCAGAAAAAAATATTTTAGCCACCTAAAAGAAAGGCTCACCTAGAAAAATCAATATCAGCCTAAGTGTACGTTATATTTAGAATATTTCCACCATTTTACCTTGGTGTCAGACAGCCCTTTTCGATGAGGAACTGAAGCTGTTGTATTTCTGTCTCTATCATCTATGCTCTCGCCAAAGCCACCAGATTCCATTGAAAAAACTTGTAATTTTACCTCTGAGGTTGCTGGTCTACCGCTGCCTCGATCGGTTAGTTTGTTTGTGTTATTGTGTGACTTTGGTGAATCCAAACCACACTTCTGTTTTTTTTTTTCAATGGAGTCTGGTTGCTTTTAGGAGAGCATAGATAACGGCTTCAGTTCCCCGTCGAAAACATAGATTGTATAGCTGTCTGACGCCATGGCAAACCGGTGAAAATATTCTAAATATAGAGTACACTAAACCGGTTATTTATTTTTTTGGGTGGGCCTGACGGACGGCAATAGAGCTACAACAAATGTCTTTTCCCGGTGGTGGAAAAAATGCTGTTGCACATATTGTAATTGTACTTATATTTTCATTCTTTAAAAGTCACCAGAATGCAGATAGTCTCTGAAACTCCCAGGTCCCCCAGACTCCCTTCTTTGGTTTTGAAATCCTTCCAATTTTTGAGGTCTCAAGGTTGGCAAGTTTGTGTTGAGGTGTGATGCCAGGCCCAGAGAGGCTAATACCTCTAGGTCTGCCTAGTGGCTAAGTAACTACAGTAGCTAATTCTGCTTCTGCAGATGCTGATTCTGTGCCAATAAGTTGCCACTGCCCCAAGTCCTTGACCCACAGGGCTTTCTGCCACGTCTAGAGAAACTCCAGAGTCAGGGGGCTGGAGCTGGCAGAGCACGCACACCTGCCAGGCTGTAATGCTGCCAGCTCCGGTACTTTCCCTTAACACGGCAAACAGCACCAGACATGACAGACAAGAGGGTGCAGTATATGATGCATGGTAAGAACGGAGGGGTGTGTGTGTGTGGTTGGTCGTGTTGTTAAGGGAGTTGTTATTTCAATATTGTCCGTCTCCCGGGGAAAGAACATCTCTGCAGCCGTAACCATGGTGCCCGAGTTTGTGCCGGGCTGAATGAAAGAGCACGTCAATCACTGCGGGAGAGGCTGAGGGGGTGAGAGGAAAAATGCAAACATTCCCCGCGCGTGCACGCTCGCATGTATACGTGTGAATATGTGTGTGTGCACACGCACACACGTGTTGGCTGACAGAGTGGGTGTTCTCATGCTGAAGTGGTCCACTCACTCTGACATACCGGCTCTTTTACAGCCAGACCTTTTCAAAATAACGAACACTGACTGTGCTCACCACATACTTTACTACTGCAGGTCTCTCTCCTGTCTCTCTCTTTTTGTTTTTTCCTCATCTCATCTAATACTATGCGTGAGAAACTCCCATTGTAATTAAATGAGAGCTTTATAAGAACAAAGCTGGAAGGAGCAGAGCACACGGATGGTCTTGGAAGCTGCGATCTGAGCGCAGCACTCCAAAAATTCATTAGCGAGCGTTGGAAAGAAAACAGAAAGAAAAGGGGTAGGGCAGGAGTGGGAGCAACATTTAAAATATCAGAGAGAGCTTTCATGTTTTGAGAAAAGTGTAATTCATCAACATGTGTGTGCATTGCAGCAATTGACCTTGAAGTGAGTTAAATCTTGGCTGCTTGCTAGCAATAGTGTTAGCTTGTTTGAAGGTTTTACGGGTCTGAAGCGTGAGTAGGTGCCGATGACAAGGTGCTGGAACTGAGAGAGCTCACTCTTGTCGACTACATCACTCCCCTATTATACCTCCCTAAATCTGAATCGGAGAATGTGAGTGATGGATCGTGCTAAAGGGCTCCGGGCTGCGATACAGCAGAAGGAAGTGTCAAACTGTGGAGGCCAAACACTGAACTCTGGCGAAGAGGAGAAAATATAATACCCGGGATTATGCTGTAGGAGTTGGTAAAAGCAAATGAAAAGCACACATCATTAACAACAGCATTAAATGCACAGATATCACAATCCTTTTTCCCTCCCTCATGTCCACTTTCCTCAAGCCACCCTTTTAATTTCTCTATCCATTACTCACTTCTTCGGTCTACGATGTCGTAAAACAATGAGACACTATTCCACGATTCCTACACACTGACGGAGAAAGAATAAAGAAACAAAGAAGAAAGGGAGGGAGGCGTAATAGCAGGAGGAAGACGGAGAGCAGAGAACAAAAGCCGGAGAGAGCTGCAAGTGTGAAAGAATGGTATAAGACAAATAAAGCCTTGTTCTCTATGAGAGGAGCATGTGTTGTACAGATGGAGGTGATTCTTCTCCATTTGCGCAGTGGAGAGTTTGGGTTAGGTATACACAGTGCGTGGCTATAGGCCTGGCATGGGCTCTGGGTATTACCAGGCAGTCAGGTGCATGAAAGCACGGCGGTGCGTGCCAGCGTCAGGCATGAGATCTGAGGAGGTTTGTTCCTTCACACGTCTCCCTCTTTCTCCCAGCTTTACTCTTTAAACTATTTTCTCTCAGTAGATCTATTCCTCTCCTTTCGTCTCCTTGTTTTGCTCACTCAGTTTTTGTCTTCTCAGGTGTTACGTGTAACATCATGACAGAAATAAATCACTACTTGTTTAATCGTCACATTGGCTGCCACTATAGGAAATCACATGGATTGCTTTACTGCAAAGGTTGCCAACCTTTTTAGTTTGTGACCTTTTGTGTATATTTGAGACTCGCATGTCTGTGGGTTACGAGCAGCTCCACTAAAAGTTGATTTTCCCCTCTAAACGTCTGAGATTGTTTCATCCAAATAGTTTTAGAAAGCCTCAAATGTAAAACCTTATAACCTTAAACTCAAGCCTCGGTTATACCTTGCTGCAGTACTGCAACTCAAAAACGCCCCAATGCCCAATAAAGCATTTTCCACCATAGGCCGCCGTTAGAAAAGAGACAATTGTAAAACTGTTGAACTGCAAACACGCCCAGTTATTATGCTTTATATTATGAATTTTTAAACCATGAGTGTTAAATATTTGCTAAATTTTCCCAGAGCCTAAAAAAGTTATTTTTGACCATAGTTTCTAACAATAAGGAGCAAGTAAAGTGTCAGTATTTGGTGAATGATGAATCCAGGTCCGTCTCTGTCTTTATCTCCGGTCATTCAATCAGCCCCCGATAAAGAAAACAGTACAAACAGTTTGAGGGTGGTGCGTTCCCCTCCACCGCTCTCGCCTCCCTGAGAGCCGCTTGAGTTTCATCGCCTGAGAAAGAGAAGAGCTGGACCCCTGACCCAGGACACGCACTGCTGGGTTCCTCCGGGCCGAGCCAGCTTCCCCCCGGGGCTCCGGCTACAGACGACAAGAGGGGATTGGGTTCACACAGCACCCTGGGGTGACTGAAAGGAAGGAGGTAGGGAGTTGAAATAACATCCAGGGCGACCCAAGAATAGGAGAAGTGCGATAGCTCATCCCTGATCCCCACAGAGCCGCCCCCAAACAAGGCTGGATGACAACTTTCCCCTTCATGGCCACAGTAGAGAACCATGAGAGATTTCATAAAAAAACTAGGGCTGGGACGATACACTTATCTCCTGATTCGATACTATCAATATGTATTGCGATTCGATATTACCATTTATTGCGATTTTTGTTAACTTTTTTAACATTAGATCATGGGAAAAAGTTGAATCATGCACTTCAAGTGACTTTTACTATGGAAAATATCAAAATTAATACAGTAAAAATGTATTTTCTTTTTAATTTATAAGGGACGTAATGTTTTATACGTCTGGTGAATATAATTCAATCAATCTTATTTCCATATATGTGTTTTGTATATACAGTTCCCTCTGTTAACACCTTATTTTGAAAACCAGACATAGTCACACGTGTATACTTTCCGCTAACTTCGCCAAATCCGTTGCTAGCTCTCCGTCAGCGCCGTTCTCTTTAAACATCCATGGTCAGCTCGATTGAGGCCGTTTGAATGCATTTAACATAAATGTCAGTATGGGTGCTCTACAGTTGTAGCGTCGGCCGATTTGACCACGGAGATGAGAGTGGTGGCTGGCTTGACCGCACGTTACCATAATACCATAACGTTTCCTGTCCATGAAAGAGTTAGCATGTAGCTTTAGCCATGATGTCTAGCTCTGCTTTTCATGGCAATGTGTGACACCCAAAGTGTTTCCATACTTTACTGGATGTGTAGTGTTTACCACTTTGGATTTAAAATGGGAGGGCGCAGGTCGTATCCACGCGGACCCTCCGCCGTTTTCTACTTTCTCGTTTCTGCTCAGTGCGTTTTGTTTTATTTGACAGATAGGGAACTGATGTGACATCACATTACTCAGACTACAACAACAAAAGTGGTAACTTCCTTCTACCTCTGCATAAACTCAAATGAAGCAAATATATCAATTCTGGCATTTAAAAAAATCTATTTTAAATAATAAAAAAAAGAATTGCGATACATGTGAATCGTTTTTTTCCCCCCCATTTTCTTTGAACCTGTACTAACTCAGTATGACTTCATGCTTGAATCTGTATCGGTGGCGGGGGTATTTTAAAAGCCTGATGTTGTCTGACCTTTTAGTCCACTCTAGCTCTGAAAGGCACCTTGAATACATTAGAGTGGAAAGATGGTGTCACACAAGAACACATCAAAGTTGTCTGGACAGCCTCACATGATAGCTTCACCTTTGTCTCCTACAGTTTCATCAACAAGCTCCTCGAGACTTCTTATTTTTCTCAGAGGGAATCATGTAACCTGTCGAGGGGCTTTAAAGGCAAAATTTGAGCAAAAAACTGCCTCGAACGCGACCTCCAACGTCAGAGCGTTTGCCAAAATAGTTTTACAGCCCTTCGGCGCCTTTCTGCGTGTGTAGTTTGCTTATTTGAAGGTACAGTGAGCAGCGCTTTCAACTCATCCCATCTGGCATGAGCTACGGCAAGCCAGAGCCTCGCTTTCTTCCAAATTTATCCCTGTTAATACCCACGAAACACACACATGCACACTCATATATACAACCACCCATCAGCACACACGCTAATAATTATATACACACCACATTCCTCTTGGAGCGATACCTGTATACAAACCACATATTGCAGAAATGAAAAACATTAAGGATCTTTTCCACTCTTTTTTTTTAATATTGTTTCTCCTTTGTCTCTGCCTTTCTTTCTCTTCTCCACTTCCTTTCTCTCTTCTCTCGTTCCCTCTCTTTCTCTGTCTCACTAAGTCCCTCACCCTGCCTGGTCTACCTCCTGTCTCAGCCTAGGAAATCCAGGGATTACTAGAGGGACAATCCCAGTGGCAGAGGCCTGCTGCTCCCAGCTTCCACAGAAAGCCCCCTATTCTTCCTCCCTCCTTCTTCCTTCCTTCCATCCTGTCTTATTTCCTCTCTGAGGCAGGGGGTGAGTGTCTAATGATGGGAGATACCCCACTCTTAGCTTGGAATGGTAAAAACTGCTAACCATCCACCCCGTCCTTGTCTTTTTCTTACCCTTCCTTCCTAAAGTTTGTTCTCTCCATCTCAGCTACTATCCTCCATGCTGTCTCCATACTGTATACTACGCCCCCCCCAGTCCCCAGAGCCTCCTGTCTCTCCTCTTAATAAGAGTCAGCAGTGAATAGGGGGGTGGTGGTGGTGGTGGGGTGTCGCCCCTACACTTGTCCACAAATAAACCCCGCTGTTTGACTTGGCAGCGCCGCCGCTGCGCCAGTCATCCCAGCTTTCCTGCCTCCCCAGAAAACAGAGAAAATAATAAAGTATCACTTGATCCGGACTGAAAAAGCACACAGCCGGTCGCTCACCATGAATGCCCACAAGCAGAGGGTGTGAAAGAGCGGTGGAAAATTATAGAAGGAAATTGTGCTAATTTTTGTTTTCATTCAACATCAGAGCTGTTGAAGAGGAATAAGTCTGTGTGTAAATATATATGAGGATAACACGGCTGAACATTACAGGAGTAAAGATGGAGAAATCTGTCAGATTCCACCTAAAGTAAATATATGTGGAAAGGATGTGGACAGGTACATTCATTTAATTCAATTAATAAATAGTTTTATATTATCAGTAGATCAAATGACTGTCTACTTTGAATGGTGTCACACGTGATAAACCCATAGAGAATTATCAACCAAATCCGCAGTTCCCTTTTGCTCTACAGTGTTTTAGTGTCTTTTAGCTCATTGTTTTGGTTTTACGGCCAGCACTTTAATTCAGTTTGTTTCAAACTACAGCAGACAGTTGCTTTCAGTGGAAAAAGCTCAGCACAAAACAGCAGAACATGCTGAACGGTGGAGCATTTAGCAGTTAGAGGGCTAGATAATTGCCACAGAAGTTGGTGGAGACCAAAACAAAGCTAAAACAAAGTAGCCAGAAACACTGTAAATATTGCTTTGTTTCATTTCATATAATCAGTGTTAAGTCAAAGTTTACAGGCTGTTGTACTGTCCATAAGTGTCCCAAAACATCTATTAAAGATAAATTGATAAAAAAAGAACGTAAACGCACACGGACCCCAAGGGGAACTGTCAGGGCCTATTATATTCTCATTTAGTAATATTTTAAAACTCATCAGTATAATTTTATTTTTACTGCCGCCATGCCAACTGATAATATTCTGGGTGCTGCTGCCACTGCTGTGTATGTTACGGTTTATTTGGGGAAACGGTCATTAATATGCACACATCACTAATGTTGGCTGTGTGCGCGCTGTGATGTGTGTGTGTTTGTGATGTGAAGGCTTATTACATTGTGTTTGTTGTGTGGTAGGAGGGGTGGCTGTCATGCACCCATATTCTGCTGAAGTGCAAACACAGCATCTTATTACTTATTACTTTTTTTCACCAACGACGGAAGGGGTCATGGTTCGCTATTTAAGATAATGGTTGAAAAAGGTCAGCCTTTTTATTTTCTCCAATACTTATATTTGGTGTGAATATAATAAACTATGGCTATTTATGGTGGAGGGAGGGTCATGAATTTGCCCCCAGTAACTTAAGGACGCTCAAGGAAAAATATTTGTAGCTCCGCGGAGGGTCAAGATAACATGATAAATAACAAACTTAAACATTCTTAATTGCGTGATCTGCTTTATTTCAAGAAACTGTTGTGTTTTTTTTTCAATGGGATCACTGATGCAAATAAACTGCCCTCGAAACAAGTGACATGACCTCACCCACCATCAGATCCATCAGATTTATTTCTTCAGCTGTTTTAAGGAAAATAAGATTAAAGAAGTTGCTAAGATCTACACCAGATCGAGTCACTCTAACCTTATCTCCCTCAAAGCTCGTAGTCCACATCATGGCCTCCGCTAATCCCAACACATTTCACAGTCTGCTTTTTTTTTCCAAGGGAAAAACTCTCATTGAATTCCATCAGATTTATCCGGCTCCCATTATGATGTGTGATGCTATCCAAACCAGATGAGCGGGGTCTTCTCCGCGGCATGAGAAACAGCCGTGTATGTTTAAAACATGCCTCCCCGGCCCTTAAACCAGGGTCCGACCACTCTCTTATCTCCCACAGTCTGCTTTGGTTGGACTAATGGCTTTAGACAGAATAATTCCCAAAGAATGATTTTTCCTTTGCAAAGTCCACATCTGAGGTCCGGCTGTAACATGAGAGCAGCACATAATCTCCTGCATGAACATAAATTGTGTAATGGAGGAAAAACCGGATCCAGATTGAGAAACAGAGATTGTCCAAACTGTTAGTAGAAGCCGGTCCAGGTGACTGAATTCATCTCTGTTAAAGAGAGTAGAGGTTTCCTCTCTTGTGTGCGTGCAAGTCGAGCACGCATGCGGATTTCAATCATCACACATCATTCTCACGATGTTCAAATGATGTAATGGCTGTCAAATTTGAGTTGGTGTGTGCACCTCAGCAAGCAGCCATTGTTCTTGTTTGCACTATTTATCTGGCAGATTGGATTCCCCCTGCATGCAGAGTAGTGGACACAACAAAGGTTTATGATTGAGAGGTTTTATGTATCGGTTAACATCTGCATGTTGTGCATGTGTGTTTCAGTGGAGGAGTAGAAGGTAAATTGAGGAGGCGGAGAGAAAAAAAATGAGTGCGAGAGATGAAATAAAGTGAGAGACGAAAAGAGGGAGAAGGAGGAAAAAATGGAAGAGACAGTGGGGAGGGGTGTATAATATAAAAAGTATCGTAAGAGACAAAAAGGCCAGATGTTTACAGTTAACCAGGAGAGGTAGAAAGAAGAGAGGAGGGAGCAGACCTATTGCCCCTCCACCTCCTCCACCTCTTCCTCCTCCTCCTCCTCCTCCTCCTCTAACAGGTCTGGAGCACAGCTGGGCAGCCTTGTCCTCCACCGTCTCCCCTCTTCATCCCCCCAAAGTCCCTCCATCCTCAGCCCCGTCCCCATCCCTCCAAAAACCGAGTATATGGCTGGATCGTGTATGGTCAGTCTGTGAATTTGAGGCTAAATTGTTACACAAATAGTCGGTGGTCATGTCTATAATGTTAAATGCAGCGGTACATGTCCACCAGGTCCGGCGAGGACACAAGGGCAAAGAACATATATTGCAAAGAAGTGAAAGTCAATTGTTCGTTCTACTGCAACATCAGCGCAGAGCAGCAAAGCTACGAAAGCAACTACCGGACGCCAGAAAAACGTCCGCCTAAAAAGTGCTGTACAAAAGTACAACAAAATTATTTCTATTCTATTGTCATATTCTACCGAAATGGCCTGTGTTGAACAATAAAATATTTTGATAGAGCAACGACGAATGAGGAAACTCCAACACATGACCGAATCGTGTAACTCCATCACTCAGTCACTCAGTGACAGACTTTTGCGTTTGTAGGGCTGGCCCTCTGCGGTCCAGCCAAACAACTCATCATCGTCTCTTCATCTTCCATCAATTCTCAACCCCTCATTCACCATCCTTCCTCCCTTTCCCCACCCAGGTTACACGCTCTCAATGACAAATCTCAAGATTATACAGTGCAGCAACGAGCCCCTTCATCGCTCTCCCTCCCATCCCTCCTTCTCTCTTTTATTTCATTTGATGGCGGCTCTCCTTCCACCACTGTCACCGATCTCTGTTTATTTAGCTTTCATGTCCTTCCTCCTTCCTGCGCTCCACTTCATACACACACACACACACACACACACACACACACACGCTTGTAGCTTGCTGCTTGTGTCCCATGCATATGGATACTGTGTGTTTGTGTTTCCATATGTGTCTGTCTTCACTACGGAGTTTGTCCAGTTCGTGCACAGAGCTCTGACTGTCCAAGGAGCTGCAGAAGGAGAAGTAAGTGGACCACACTTCCTCTCTTCTCCTCTCAAAGACTCAATACTGAAGCTAACGCGGCGTAATCCCACACAAGCACACCATTTCACGGCAAATCAGCGGGAGAAATGTTCAATTTCATGCAAGCGTATTCAGCCTGCAGACGAACAGAGACAGACAGAGAAAACTTGTAATGCATACCTTGAGACACAGACTGTGAACATGCAGTAGTATACGTGTGTGTTAGGCAATAAGAGTATTTTTTTGGGGGGGGGATCACACTATGAGTGATGGTCACACTGCTCTGTCATTTTAAAACCTCCTGTCAGCACATCCATGAGGAAGCAGAGTCCAAATCATCTCCCTGATGAGAACAAGCTGCCTTAGATGAAGCGTGGAACACACAAACACACACTAACGTATACAACCTTTCCCAACTGTTGCCTGCCATGGTTTGCCAGCTCTTAACAACTGTGGGACCACCAGAGAGACCTCTGATGTGTTTGACAGATATAAAAAAGTATTTTTAGTGTTGGAAAATGTTTGTTGGCTGCATCTTTTCATACAGTAATGAGTGGGAGATTAACCCCCTGCCTTGCCACATTCTGTACGTCGTAATTTTATATGTGTGTGCGTGTGAGACTGGTCCAGGACATGTTCTTTAGCCTCTGCCAAAACAGGAGGAATGCACCTTCCCGTAACTCCTAAGTTGTCTTCTTTTACATGCTGTTTTCTTATCTGGCTAGCTAGCTACCGGTAGGTAAGCTCATGCTCAGCTGGGTTTTGTTCAGAGCGCTGCGTGCAGTCTAAGGTAGCTGTTGGTGGTGGAGAGTAAGGGCCTCCTAATGGTTGGCTGGCTCCTTGTTTTTTTTATTTCTCCATGTGTGAAATACAGAAAGGCGTGGAAGACTTTTCATTTGTTAGAAGGAACCTTATCAGAGCTGAGCTAAGTAACATGTTACTTGAGTAAATTAATGTACCTATCAAACCACTGTTTGCCATACACAAACATTCACGTACATACCAACCCGTTCCAACCCATTCTCACTCCCAACTCGTCAAATACCGACGCAGGGGTACCCCTCTTGCGTTACTTTTGGACGTGGCAGGGATGGCGTATCAATATATGGTCGTAACATGCATAGTGTCCTTTCAAAATAAACTTCCGTTTTCACAGGTAGTTAGGTTTAGGCAACACAACCACTTAGTTAGGTTTAAGAAACGGTCGTGGTTGACTTTAACTTCACTGACTAGCGACTCGCGGGACTGATGATACTAACGAGTCCCATGACTAACAACTGACGTGACAAAATAAGTCAAGTACTTTTAGTTTCACACCGGACACGAACAGCAGTCTCCTGGTTGAAAGTCTTGTGTTTGCCCGGTGCGTCTCATACAGACGCTAAAGGGTGCCTTGTGCGTCGGTATCAGACACCGAGGGCCATGACAAAATGCTGGTGTATGACGCCCTGGGATTGAGACGGATGTCTTTTTCTCCTCTCTTTCAATCTCTTTCTGTATGAATGAAAAGCAGATGAAGAGCAGAATAACAGTCAGTCTACAAGTTTTAATGTGCTGGACTGACTGGAGAAATCTTGGTACATATATGAGGTTGTTGGTACAGCCAACAACCTTCACAGAGCAGTGAAAGCTCAGCTGGTGATAAAGACCAAACTAGGGGAGGAAAAAGTAAGAAGAAACACTGAAAAACTGTAAAAGTGAAAGTGAGGTATAACCCTGATGTTTTACCGACCCGTAGCGTACATATGAATTGGTTGCAAGAGCTGTATTGTTTGAAAAATGAAAAAAGAAACATTTATGACCTGAAAAGGACAACTTTGTGTAAAAGAAATAATGAGATTTATGAAGTTAGGACATCGAGCAGGAGGCTTCCAAAGTTCTTCTCCTAATTACTGTGTTTTGGCCTCACCATGCTACAATTAATTAGCTGAACCTGTTCATACTGACAGCTAAAGCAAACATCGGGCCTCTGTCGAATACTGAACTGAGGAAGAATTAATCATTTTTACGAGCAGCCCATAAATGATTCTGCCTGCATCATCAGAGCAACTAATCAATGTTGGAGCAAACAGGGATTTGAGTAAGTGCGTAAGTATTTTTGTGTGTGAGAGAGGAAATGGAGACAGTGTTTCTGTGTGTGAGGAATTGAGAGGCCAGAGAAAGAGGCAGTGAAGCCAACATAGAGACCGAGAAAAACAGACAAACAAACAGACAGAAAAAAAACTCACAGAAGCAACGAGTGGGAGGCGATGAAGGCGGAGAGAGAGGATATGATAGGATATGGGAAATAACTCTTCTGTGCTGCCAGTGGTTTGGAGGTGGAAGGCAGCTGGCCATAGATTAGTAGCTCTTCCTCTCGCTGGCCTTGACTAGGAGCGGTGCTGGCCGTCACATCAGAGACGGGGCATTTAACTGCCCTCATAAGACTCTCATTATTTCATAAATCTGCAGTTTAGGCGCTCAGCTCTGTTGATATGAGCCAACGCCAAGACTTAGAGAATGTTTTTACAGTCTCCTTAATTTATTTACAACCTTGATTCATTTTTGTGTGTATATACATGTGTGCATGTGTGGGAGGGTGTGAGAGAGCAACCAGTTGTCATTGCCAATTCATCAATACGGACGCTCGGTCACGACCCCTTAGTAAAGGCATTTGCACACCAAGTCCATATTTTTCGTATGCATTTTATTATTCTCTTTGTTAGGAAAATTCACAATACAAAACAAAGCTGAATTAATTTCGTGGGTGCCGTGCAATGGATAGCGGCGTGCTAGTCCCAAATGGAGCTAATGAATGAATGACATTAACAAGAAGCTGTCGTTTAACTGCCTAGAACACAATCACTACTGTCTAATCTTTCGTACATCCTTTGTTTTGCAACCATCTCTGATTCCAAGCTGTTCTGCAATCACCTGCCACAATCTATCTTTAAATTCTGCATCTCTGTGCTCTTTTATTTCTTTATTGTAAAATGCTTTGTGCGGGGTGACAAAGTGAAAGTGGATGATGACGTTTGCACAGACCATCTTTTGGCTTTTCACGGCTGCAAAACAAAATGCAGACAATCTAACCTGTTCCGAAACCTTTAATGACAGAGTCGGTTTGTAAAAGGGATGACACAACGTGAAATCGTATTTAATTTTAAGCGTGCGACAATTTTGGATGAACAATACAGACTTGGTGTGCAAAGGCCTTAAACCTTTGGTGTCACTTAGGTTTAGTCAACAAAACTACTTGGTCAGGTTTCGTAAAAGATCGTGGTTTGGGTTAATATAAGTACGTTTGTTACGTAACTTCAGTTACGTAGCCTACGGTACGTATGTAAGTTAAGTACTTCACGTCACTTAAAACAAGTCGTTAACTTTTGGTTTCACACGGGAAACAAACAGCGATCTCCTGGGTGAAAGTCTTGTGTTTGTTTAACCCAACCATCTACCCCGTCCTCCTCCCTATGTGGATTTTATCTCTCTTTACATTATGTCACCTGACTCCCGGAGATGTTGCTCTGAGCGTCTAATATTGATGCTGATGGGTTTACATTGGGGTTACTTGAAAGCCCCGTGCGTCTCATACAGGCGCTAAAGTGTGCCTTGTGCGTCGGTATGAGACAGAGAGGTCTGTGACAAAACGTCGGTATTGACGTCCTGGGAATGAGACCGGGCTGGAGAGAGAGAGAGAGAGGCCTGGAAAGTCAGAGAATGGTAGCAGACAGTGAGACGGTAGAGACAGTGATTGAGCTCGTTCTGTGTCTGCCTGTTGTTTGCTTGACAGCAAATCGGTCTGCACGCACCATCCAACGTAAGCTAATGTGATAATTCTCGCACAGCGCCAGCATAGATTCAAATTTCACCATGTCTGGTACACACATGAATATATTCCTTCATGAATCAGTGAGACATATTTCTGCTACCAGTTTTATTTTTGCTCTGTCACATTCTTGGCTCATCCTTTATCTCTGTATTGTCTTTGTTATCAGGACTCCGGTGCTGTTACTGCATGCTTCAAGTCTGACCCGAAGCCCACAACTGAACCGCAGTAAGCTAAACGGCACCAACTACCAGATCCAAAAGTATGCATATACATAAACAAAACTTACACAACAACTTTCTTTCTTGCATACGAGGCACAGACACTCACACACACTTCCTTATTCATCCAACCTCCAACTACCCGGAGCTCTCAGCCCTGTAGCCTCCCAGGGAAAGTGCTTGGTATGAAGAAATCCAATATGATTAAGACTATGATTGCTGCCTCTAATAGTTTTAGCACCCATACCCTCTATTAAGGAAAACATTGGGTTTCGACCGCAGCTCAGCACAGGCTTCTGACAGAGGGGATCAGCCTATGGGAAAGACCCATAATTCAGTCTTTCAGTGTGTGTGTGTGTGTGTGTGTGTGTGTGTGTGTGTGTGTGTGCGTGTGTGTACAGTAGCCAAGGTGTGAGTTGTACATGTGGGCGCATACATCTGTCTATGTATGTGTGTATGTGCTTTTTTCCTGTCTGTGAGACTGAATGTGTGTGTGTGTGTGTGTGTGTGTGTGTTTGTGCAACCCACAGCGGCTCAAGGGCAGACTTGGTCAGCCATGCTGAGGGTTTGTGGTCACTCCGACCGACAGATCACAGGATTGTGGCTTTAAATGGGCCGCAAATCATCAAACAGGCCACACGGTTTGGGGGGGAATGTTAAAGCAGACGGGAGGAGTGCTGGATAAACAAGATTACAACTTGCGCAGTTTATCTTCACTGGAAGGCAAATAATAAAACCTTTGGAAGAAACAGCTAGTAGCAGAGATCAGTACAGTATTTAGTGTGTGTGTGTGTGTGGATCAGAATATGTAAAACACCATCTAGTATCAGGTTTATTATTATCATATTTGTTCACTGCAGAAACTGCAGCTGTGATGCTGTGACATGCAAGAGTTTTTTTTGATGAATATACACGGTTTCTTACCTGAATTCAGACATTTGAGCTGTTGACGAATAAAGTTTCAGCGACTTTTTAAATTGTTTCGAAACTTTTAAAGAAACTTTTAAACTTTTAAACAGTTATTAAATGTTTTTTTTTGTTACGTTTAACCTCAATCTTAAGGCCTGGACATACCAGAAAGTGGAAACAGCAACATAGTTGGTGAACTGCTGTATTAAGCTGACTGCTGAAGCTCTAGCCGACTGAGCTAGCGCTAGTTCGTCACAATACAGTAGCTACTAGAGATTTTCTTTATTTTCTCTCTACGTTTTTACTCCCCCTTGCATTTTTTCAGCCGTATACACCATTTTGTTCAATAAAAGGTTATTGAGAAGTGAAAATAAAGCTCTGAGTTAGCAAGCTCATTAGCTTCAAATAGCTTGTTAAATTGGCTTGGTTGCTAACGTGATAATACGTTCACACAGTTTATTCAAAACTGCGTGAAAATATTGTGTTGGCACCACGGAAACAAGTCAATTAGGATTCTTTGTCGTGTTGGACACACAAATTCACCGGTTCAACAGAAACAGATTTAGTTCGTTTTTGTTGCCTAAACCTAATGTTAAATTGTTTCCATGGTGGCGGTATGTAATTTTACATATTACATTTCACCATAATGTAATGCGCTGTTATAAGGTTGTGGTCATTTAACGCATTTCTGTGAGATCATGTTGGGTGCAACGCAATCTATACAGTACGATAACTACCTCCATTTTAGACTCTGTGCTGCTTCTCCGTCCTCTCAAAGGTCAGCACTGTCAAGACTGCTTGTTATTGGTCAATGGTGCAAATTCGCAGGTCAAAGTTTACCAAAGTTGAACTTAATGCAAAAAAAATGCGTGGATTTACTTCGCCCCGTAAATGAACCCCCTAATCTCGTCAATTCCAGTGGAATGAATTGAATCCGCCACAAAATGTCGTCATTTTATAAATGCTGGTTCGACCAGGCCTTTGGGCTCCATCTTTGAGACAAACATTTACTGCTAAACTGAGAGTGCAGGATTGCGAGTTTACTCTCCATGTGGACAGGCCAAGTTCCAAATCTCTCGGAAAACTGCAGCTCGTATTGTGTTGTCGGAAAAAACAATGATTAAAACTAAGGGTGTAGATCCTTTCAGGAGCCAACTAGATGGCGTGCAGACACAGAACAGTTGTTTGGATTGAAGTGACCGGACATGTGCGGCTACAACACACTTCATGTGAGGACAGTGCCTGTATGTGTATACACACTACTTCTTTGTGACCCTGGCCTAACCTTAGTGTTATCTCTCTCTTGATCACCGCCTGAGACTTCAGGCCAACTGTCTGCCCGAACTGACTGGAGCCACACACACACACACAAACAAACACATTTTCACAGTCTCACATCCACACACGCACACCTCAGCTTAATGGGCCTGACCACAGAGGAAACAATTTCCTATCAAAGCCGCTGTGAGTTTCCAGAGCTGTTTATTAAGAGATGCCCTCTTTGTTCAGAGCTATAAAATAGACCCGTGTTCCCCAAACTAAACCTAATCTTTGTTCATTAACGTGGACTAAAAACAAGAATTGCTTCATTATGCCCCTGTCTATTTATGTGTGTATCACTGGTGGTATTGTCTAAACATACGAGAGCTTTTTTTTTTCCACGCCGAGCTCTCAATTTCCATCTCACCACACTCCCTGCTGGGCCAAAGCCTATCTTAATTAACACCGGGATTTTTACTAGATCACTGTTGGTTTAGCAGCAGCTACACATCGGCTGTGACCGTAATTAAGTGCTGTAGTCGAGGCCGAGGCTCCAGTGTGTTACTCAAAATGAGAAAGTTACGTATACACACACAGAGACATGATGTTATCGACTTGAGGGTCACTGAAAACAATATCTGTCAAAGTCAATTGAGTAGAAATGGAGCCACATCAAGCAGTGCCACAGTCTGTGTGTGAGTGTTTATGTGTTCTCCTGCATGCATGAGCGTGAGCCAGTGACCCAGTCGGCAGTGTGTGGTTACGGGTGAGTAGCCGTGGTTTCAATGGCTCCACACACTCACACATCGAGGGGCTCGCTGACAGATGCATCACACAGTTGAGGGCTACAACAGAAGAATGGAAAAGAATGATATACTCTGTAGCTCCCCACGAATAAATACGCTGTCCACCACAGCCATTGTTGTGAAAATACCATAAAGGAAGTAACTCACAATTAAACACACACTAGTATAAACATGCATGCACATACAAACACATGATGGACCTAAAAATCCCACAGACACACACTGATGTTTGCAGACCAGAGGCATAACCTTTTGAACAACAGGAACCAGCTCTAGAATGTTTACCCCGCCAAAACAAAACTCTCCCAGTCTTCTCTTTCCCTCAGGTCACCATCCTGTTCTCTCCACCTCATTTCCTCTCCCTCGCTGACCCCCTGCTCTCTGTGTCCCCACCCCCACCTGGTTCATTTCAGGCCAGGCTGGCAGTGGCCATGGCAACACTCCCAAGAAGGTGGTTGAGTCAACAGAGAGCCACAGAGGCCCTTCTCTCAACCTCCGTCTCCGGGGGTGAGAGGGTGCGGTGATGGGAACCTCAACTTTTACTGCAAAGATCCCTGAATAAGAGGACATGAGGAGACGAAGGGGACGGGTGAGGAGAGGAAATGGGACAAAGCGTCCAGACGACAAACTAGTGTCAACACTTCAGAAAAAATACATTTTACTCTGCAGTTTTCTTGATCTCAACAGCGAACACTCCTACAGATGTGAGTCATATTAGGTTGAATGCCAGTAGCAGTTGTGCTATAAAAGAAGTCTGGAAATCCAGACTGTTGTGTTATTGTGATGTTTGGCTCATGTTGACGGACTTTTTAAAGCCGTTGCGAGCCAAAAAAGAGAGCTTAGAAAAGGCCAAGTCATACCGTATGCAGGTGCAAATTTATTTAATAAGTCAGAAGAACTAGTCTCAAAAATATGACTGAATATGCCAAACAAACATACAGGGGTTCAGTCATAACAGCATTTATGAGGCAGAAAGTTTGGACTGAAATCAATTGATTTCAATGGAATCATCGTGATCAGAAGATTCACTTGCAGAGGAGTGAATTTGCACACTGCTTTTGAGTGGAGGTCAACTTTAACACAAAAATATGCACGGTTTATAAAAAACTGAAAATAAATATGCAAGTCCCAGTGATACGGAAGTTAGAGCGTCTTTAGCTTCTGTACTTTGAATATTCCCCGGTGAAAAGGAATATTTGAGCGGTGTGCAGTTAAAAGTGGGATTTAAATCAAATCCTTGGCATTTGATTGGACCGCTAAAAAGTGAATGGGCTTACCATGTTGTGCAATATGGAGCTACAGAGGACTGTGGCTCCACATACGCCTCCCTTGTTGCTAAAAGTTACAGATCGATGGATGGATGTCATGATGTTATTGGTTGAAATTGGTTGGTACTACTTTACGTAAGCCCACGTGATATTTTGTTTTACAGGACAAAAAGATGATTGGTTTATGATTTTTTTTTTAATTTTTAAAACATATATTGTTAAATTTGTGCACAATAGAGTGGTGCAGGAATGAGTCCTAAAACCCAGAAATGAGTCCGCATTTTAGCACTTCCGGTTCCCTCGTCTGGAAGTCAATGGGTTCTTTGAATGGGTTTTCAGTTAGATGCCTGAAATGAGGTCTGTGGTTAACACAAGCTGAAGAGATTTTAACATTTTGTTCTACGATATAAAATCCGTCAGTAAATATCACACTCGTGAATTTTAAAACTTTATGTGTCTTAAAAAAGGCGTTTGCTAACAAGTGGCTAAATGAGACTACTAAACGTCATCATGCAGACTCGTCCACCTTTACAGCCTGGTTGTTTATACTCGCGCTCATGCGACCGTGGTGTAGTTCGTTTATAGCCCAACGTTACTGTTTAAATTCTGGCGATTGCATTCATGCTTCAAAAATCATAAAAGTGGTGTTCATTTGTGGAGATTATTTTACGGAGCAAAATGTGTAAGTATCATAAATGTGTGTTTTCCACAGAGCTTATTTTGTGCAATAATCCAAAACCCAATGGAAAAATCCCATTGGCTTTTTGTCGAGAGAACCCAAGGCGTTGCTAACTTTCTGGTTGGCTTGTAAAAATATGTCATCCCTGGAGCACTTCATATAACTGGGGATGTGATCAAAAAGGGTTAAAAAGGCATTTTTCATTTCATCTTGACTAAAAATATATTTTTTTTAATTTCTGATTGAGTACAGTAAAGAGATAGTCAGTAAATGTGGGGAGAGAAAGGGGGATGACATGAAACAAAGGCCCCCCGTATAGACCAGAAGGCCACCCTCTTCTAAATTTGTACCATCGCCCACCTGTAGTGTAAACCATCTTGTCTGTGTAAAGTCCAAAATGGAAGGAAGTTATCATATAAGCAGTGTCCTGCAAGCTGTCATTATGTCACCACACTTCCTGCCCCACCAATTTTTGTGTTTGTAAATTTGATTCAGTTATTTCTGGATCCTGTTTCATGAGGTGTTCAAGTTATTTTGTGTACTCCCTGAGGGTGTAAGTGAGCAGCAAGTTGGACGGCAGGTGAGGACAGGACTGAAGGAGAGAAGAAGATTAGAGAGGAGATGCTTTGCTGTCTGGCTCTAGTGTTATGTCGAGGGTGTGATGGCTTTTGTCAGTTAACACTCATGCGGTACGTTTCCCCTGCTGTTGCCACAATGGTGGACGAGGTGTCGGTGTGTGTGAGTGTGCGTATCATCACCGGCGCTGTCAGAGTGTCTGTAACGGTGAACAACGTGCACATAAATACAGCCGAGTCCTGGGACGGGTGACACAGACACATGTTTATCATTGAGGGGATTGGTTGGATTCCTTTCATGTGAAAATGGTTGACTGTTCCCTCGCTCCCAGCCTGACCCCTCAGCTGCCTTTATCTCCCTCTCGCTCTCTGTCGGCCTCTCACTTTCTTTATCTCTCTCTCTGTGACCTATTTGCCTTCTCCCTCTCTTTCTCCCTGGACAATTTCTCTTAAGCACTTTCTCGTCTCTGACCCCTCAACCTTCATCTGACTTTACGTTCATTTTGTTCCTCTTCATGTCCCTCTTCCTGTCTCTCTTTCTCTACCCTCTGACCCATCTGCTTTTCATCTGAGCCCAGATAGACGGAGCAGAGAGCGCCGGTGGTTACGGCCGCGATGGAGTTAGGTGGGGACGGGGGAGACGCATCCTATCAGATTATTATTGCTAACTTATTGATGCATGTGAGCTGTGCGATTGTGTGCAATTTAACACTCACGTGTGTTTATGCGGCTGCATTCCTGCATGCGTGCGTGTGAAAAAATAAGTGAGTTATTAAGCTTCACCGGGGATGTTTGCCTTCTCATAATAAATGCACACAGATATTTGGCACGCTCCGACGCCGACCCTCACACACACATTTACACACAGCCGTTCTCAGTGCGATGAGCTGTCAGTCCCTGTTAGGCTTGGCATTCTCGTTAGCACGCGGTTTGGATCCCGTTTCAGAGGAGCTGAACTCAGGACCTTTTCCCCCCTCAGCATTCCAGAGAGCAGCGAACAAGAAGGAAAGAAGACAGACAGGAAGCGAGAGCCAAGGACCTCTCGTGACATCGGAGAGTTTGTATTTAATCATTTGTTGAAAATATCTCCCGTGCTGCGTGCGTTTAACAATTCACAGAGAGCGAAGCGGCTTCAAAGGCCGCCTCCGCGCCGCCTCTAACAGTTGTGTCTTCATCTAAACTGCTGCGAGATCACCCTCGAGTCTATCAAACGCCAGCTGTGGGAGAGAGAAATCAAGCTTACCAAGGCACTTTTACCTTATGAATAACTTTACCTTAAGTTTCAATTACATTCCTTCCAAATGAGCCCTCGAAGAACCCACTGCTGATTAAAGGGAATTTATTTGTGTTTCTCCGGGAGAGAGAGTGGAATAGAGTTTACAAGAGCCAGATCAGCAGGTCCTCCTGGGTGGGCAGCGCTGCCCCAGAAAAGCTGAACCCGAACCAGACATCCTTCAAAATGATTTCATCCACAATCGCTGGTACACTCACGACTGCAACCAATCCAAGAAAAGCATTTAAAGAAAAGCGAGAAAATCGCTTGACGTGAAGGGGAACTTCCACAAATTTCAACAGACATGCCCGAAAATTTCTCCAAAACTTGGCGCGCCACCAGCCAAAAAAACTCCCGTCTCCGCGGTCCGCACCATGCCAGGTTAGCCCGAGTGGAGACGGATGGAATTCCTGGAACATCTTGCAGACTTAAACCAGACTTCACACTTTTCCTGCAGAGAACCTGCTGATGGCTTTGACAAATAATCTGTCTGTGGTTGGGGAGTGGGTGTGAGGAGGAGCAGCTGAAATGCCATATTTGATGCCACAGGGATCAACGGTTTGGGGGGCCTTGGGGGTTCAGCCGTTCAGGGATTGGTCAGTTTTGAAGGGAAGTAATGATATGTGTACACATGATAAATTAGTGATCATTTTTCTTGCCAAGCTTTGGGGTTGGTTCATATCAGTGCCCGGAGTGAATGCTTCAGTAAATGCCAGATAGTCCTACCTACCATACAGAAGTAACAGACAAAGTAAATACTTCAAAACCAATTAAATAAGAAAAATATAAAAGTATAAATGTCAATCGATTCAAATATATTATATATTTTACCTGTTCAAAATGTACCTTAAAGGGAGATTTGTAAAATATGTAACACTCTTATCAACCTGGGAGTTGACAAATATGCTTGCTCAATACAAATGTATGTATATATTTATGATTGGAAATCAATTAACAACACAAAAAAATTACAAATATTGTCCAGAAACCCTCACAGGTACTGCATTTAGCATAAAAAATATGCTCAAATCATAACATGGCAAACTGCAGCCCAGCAGGTAACAACAGCTGTCAGTGTGTCAGTGTGCTGACTTGACTATGACTTGCCACAAGCTGCATGTGATTATCATAAAGTGAGCATGTCTATAAACGGGAGACTCGTGGGTACCCATAGAACCCATTTTCATTCACATATCTTGAGGTCAGAGGTCAAGGGACCCCTTTAGAAATGGCCTTGTCAGTGTTTCCTCGCCAAACTTTAGCTTAAGTTTGGAGCATTATTTTGCCTCCTTCCCGACAAGCTAGTATGACGTGGTTGGTACCAATGGATTCCTGAGGTTGTTTAGTTCCAGATGATAGCATCAGTATTTTCACTCTATTGAGCCTGCTACAACCTCAGAAAACATAAATTGCATTAATGCATTCAAGAAATTAGTGCCGTTACACCAAATTTGCATTATTATCGCGTTAACTTTGACTTTGACAATAATTACACACACAAAGAAATACTCAAGAAAAGTGAATGTAACAGTTTACCAGACATCTGAATCTCAAAGTCAGTAGGCAGTGAAAAGAAGCTACAAGACTCTTTGTTTTACTCTCTTTGAAAAATATGAACTCAAAATGAAAAAGCACTTTTTAATCTCTCCGTTTTGTTTTCTTTCGTTTCTTTCACCACCTCCTGTAATTTCTTTGTCTCTCTTTCCCCTCCTCATCATTCTCATCTCCTCTTCTCACAGTTTCCATGGAGCCTTCCAGCTTTTGTTTGAGTCAGGGGGGCCGTTTTGTATAAACAGCAGCCGGGTTGAGGTAAGATAGGGAAGTTTATGTGGTTTATATGACCTGACTCTTACATCAGTATTCCTCCTCTGATAAACATGATAGAAATGGATTCTGGCTCTCTGTGGTTTTCTACATGTGCTGAATTTTATGACACCAAGGCCAGTGAAGAGATTTACGAAACCCTTTGTTGTTCAGTCAAAGCATAAGTACTCATTTATTGAAACCTTTTGGACACGCAAGGTTGCATTCTCCAACGGCAGCGCTGGACTCCCTTTATTTGGCTTAACTTGCTTCCTTGGCAACGCAGGGCAAAACTAATCCATTACATGCAGAGCGTAACACTACACGCAAATTACATACTGTACTATTCATAGAGCTAGTATGCCATTTTTTGTTTTTATTATAAAAACCTATTAGTGAATGCCATAGGTCATGTCTTTATACAATAAATGTTTCTTGCAGGGAGACTCAACATTCAAGCACAAATTGCTTAAAGCAGCAGTGGGTAGAAATGGAGCAAAATATTTTTATAAAACGGTCGCTATATCCTGACAGTAGAGCATGAGACAGGTAATCAGAAAAAAATCAGGTGCGTCTGTGCCTCCGGTGCTCCTAACGGCATCTGCAAGATTTCACATACCGGAGGAAAACAACCAATCAGCGCTGATCTGGAGTCTGCCGTCTCTGAGCAGCTGTCAATCACTCCGACAAAACGGTCAAACTAGGCAGCGCTGATCAAATATGATTAAATATTCTTTTACTGTAATGACTATTTCTTACCTCAAATGTTTTCAGAAATATCTTGTAGTGTACTGTTTAGCTGTGAAATGAGAAAGTTTGCGAGTGATTGACAGCTGCCTCTGTTGAATGAACAGCCAATAGGAACGCTGTTTCTCTGAAATTACCTGTAATTGTCCAAAGTCTCCCCGTCACGGGCTAGATTTTTTAAAGCCTGAAAACAGAGCCATAATGAGGTGCAGAAGTCTAGTTATCTCTCAGAACACTTGAATTACAATATGCTGAAAGGTTATCATGGAATTTTTGCCCAATGATGCCAAAAACATTCTGCCAACTGCAGGTTTAATGTAGAGAAATAGACAAACACACACTATTGCCATTAGTCTTTTAAATCACAATATACAGTCGTATCGGATGTACTGAATTCTCCAGAAACCGGTCAAAAGACAAAATAATGAGAGTAATTTTGTGATCATTTCACTCCTACGCCTTCCTTCAACATACTGACACATTTACAGGCGTATTGGGTTTCAGGCAGAGCTATTGTGCAGGACGGCTTTTGTCTCGAGGCAGCTGTAGGAAAATGTAAACCAGTCGCGATCAACTTTGTCAAGGCCAAGACCATTCAAAGACAAGCCAATGCCTTCCTTCTGACCAATGCCACAATAGGGTGCAAATGTGTCAGGGTTGTTATTGATAGCATATTGGGCTTTGTATCATACTTGTATTGCACAGCGTTTCTCAACAGCGTATAAATCCAATTTGATTGAGCGTATAATCAGTAGCCAGCTGGACATTCATCTATAGACAGCAGAGCAATAAAGGCAATTACGCCTGTGATTTCCACGTAATTGAGACTTCATTTGTGTCAGTCTCCGGCAAAATAACAAGACCTCAAGAAAAATACTGAGACAGGACCAAGATAAATGAGGTGGGAGTCAGAGAAAAGACTGTGATCAGTAACGGCGTGAAACCCACTGGGGTCCGGCAGCGGTGGAACATATAGCGAGGGGCAGCGGCATTTGCAGCGGTGTCCGGCTGGGACCTCGTGTCCAAACGTTGTCGTCACTCTCATCCTTTCTCCATCCCTCCCATCCTTCACCGTATCCCTTCATCCATCTCTCCATCCCACTAAATACCCCGGCTGTTAGCGGGCATTAAAAAGCCATTCACACTGCTCTCATGTGCTTGGGTTGGCCGTCACCAGAGCTGACTACAGAGGCTTTGAGGGGGCCTGGCCTCTCTCTCCGTCTCTCTTTCTCTGCGTCTCTCATGCACTCTCCTCTTCGCAGTTTGGCAAGCTGATAAAATCGACTTGTGTTTCCATTCCAATACTCGCTCGTTCTCTGTGAGCTTTTCACAAAGACCTAGCTTTTGGCTGTCAACAATGGCATGCACGCCTGCACCGACTGTCCGTCAGGCTTCTGTCGGCCGCCCCGAGGCGTTGACACAACTACCTGAGAGAACCAACAGCAGAAAAATCTATCAAAAACATGGGATTTGTTCATGCCGATCCAGAACATTGCTTGGCTCACGCAGCGCCCAGTCCATATTTTTCATATTATCAGAGGCTGTAAAGTTGCAGCGTGACGTAAGACGCTGAGGGCCACATCCGTTGGAGACCAGTGGCGAGGAAACATCTCACTGGCGGACACTCCATCACAATAAAGTCCGGAACAACAGTGACGGATGCCGTGCGTGACAAAACCAAGTTCCACTGTGAACTATGAGGATGCAGCCAGAAAAAAACAGTGGAAAAGTGCCCTCTTACAAAGTAATTGGCAAACTCTATTAAATTTGGGCCCACTGATGATTGATTTAAAAATACAAAATAAATAAAAATTAGTTAGTTAGCTGTTGGCTACAACTTGAGCCCTGCTTTTTTTGCCGATATTAGTTTCCATTTTGACAAATTGGCGGCATTAAAAGTATGCCGAATTAGCTATTAGGAGTTCCTGTTTGCAATGTAGCTTCCCATGAACACACATATATCACTGGATTACTTTGATTCTGAAGAAAATTTAAAAATGTGAAGATTCTCAGGCAAGTTCTGATTTCTAAGCAGAGATATGGAAGTTTATTTGATGGATATCAGAGATAATGATATCCTCCAAAAGTGTAAGTCACACAAAATTTAAAAAATATGTGTTGGAGGATCAATAAGGATCGGTATCTGGGCCAATCCGGGCATACTTTAATGTTATTAGAAAGTGGTATCAGAAAAAAAAAAAAAAAATGCTGTAAATATTAGACTGTTCTCATACACCGTTTGCAGCTATACTTTATTACATTATAATTTGTATATATCCCACGAAATTAATTCATATGTAATCCACATAATCATGAACCGGGAAGTATAAAGAGCGGCAAACGTCCCATAGGGAGGAGGTCGGGGTGGATGGGTGGGTCAAAAGACAGCGGACTTTCGCACAGGGAATGATGTTTGTATCCCGTGTGAAACTAGACGTCAATATTGATTTATATGTCACGTGACTTCTGTACTTAACTCACGGCGCTTCTGAAGTTATTTTACCCCAAAACAGGATCTTTTCCTGACCCTAACTAAGTAGCTTTCTTTCCTGTGAAGACAGAAGTTCATTTTGAAAAGTTTTTATGCATGTAACGAGCAGTAATTGACATGTCTTGGAAAACGCGCAAAAAATGAGGAATAACTTTTCATAAGATATTATATGAACCGTTGTATGAGGATACGTTGACATATTTATATCTTGTGCTAAAAAGTAACAGAAACGTGGCCCAAACTAGACAGTTACTGACAATGAAAGACTCTTTTTAACGGTGAAAGACCTGGGAATACAGACACAAAGGAGTTGGAGTACTTCAGGGCAAAATACGGTTGCCATCCACATTGGGTGGTATATTATGGGATGCTGTTATATCCGAAGGCAGGTGGTCTGGCACGGAGCTGACAGGGGCATCAGAAACCAATAACTGTGTCTGCTTACACACCGACTTTCTCCAGCCAAGTTAAACTCACGTATCTGTCCGTTCCCAGAGTCGACTTCAGCTGAGAACACTAATGGACAGTTTCTTTCTTTTCTATTCACTGAATACCTCGTAAAAAAAAATCCTCATGGGAATCTTAGGAGAACCAGCATCTCTGAGGCTCAATAATTAACATGTTATATATCTCGTTTTTTTTCCTCCGCTGGTTGCCTGGCGACCTCGCAGTGATGGCAAGACTCCAGGAAGTCACTTCCAAGAAATCGGTCTGGCACACAACCCCCCGTTAAACAGCAAATTGTCTTTTTTATACTCTGTTTACATATAAAGTGTTGATTAATGATGTCTAGAGGTGCTGGTAGGCAGATTGTTTAAGCTTTGGACAGAGCCAGCCTAGCTGTTTCCAGTCTTTATGCTAAGCTAAGCTAATTGGCTGCTGACTTTTGCTTAAAAGTGAGTGAGGGTATTTACCAAACTGTCAGACTATTGCTTTAAAACGATCTATACCCCTCATGATATAAAAAAGGTGGAAGTGTGAGCTACAAAAGTGCTGTGAGAGGTTTTAGAAATACCAGGATCACACAATGAACTTCTGTTCAGTGGTGCAGTATAGGCAGAAACCAAGGTTTGTATCCTCATGTGTCCCAAAACCACACTGAACCTCTGGAATATATGAGTAGAGTGCAAACATAATTTAATTTAGTGGATGCAAATGAAGCGTTGAGAATCTGTGTATGGATGAATATATTCAATAAGCGTGTGTAACTGCGCATAAAGACTCGAGCTCCAGACGTTCCCCGCGTGCCCACGACAACAAATTTGTCTGCGACAAAGTCAACTGTCCACCTGTTCACCATTAATAAAGGTTTTACTCCATCAAAAAACATTTCCCACACGGTCCCACATCTGCGGCGCACACACAACGCACACATTCACCTCGGCAGCCCTTCAGGCTGACATGTTTCCCTGCTAATCTGTTTGCACAACTCTGGTGTGACCACAGGCCAATTACACATCGTCACATGATGCACGAGAGAGAGAGAGCGGAGAAGAAAAATGAGAAAAGAGCCACCCACTGAGAGCCCCTCTTTCTTAACTTCTCCCCGTTCTCCACCGTCCCCTCCATCTCCAGCTCTCCCGCTCCGTTTGTGACTGTAATTACAGCTGCCCATCACTCAGGCTCTCCCTGAACAACGGCACCCCTCAGAGACCACGGTCCCGCTACGACTCTCTAAGTAAATTTGATTTCTCATCTCATTTACGTTCCATAAACTCTGCCATATGTTGGATATTATATTTAAACTGTTCCAGTAGACGCCAAGAGAGCGCACGCCTTGGGAAAGGTAAAAGAACTGTGTTGGAAAAACTGCGCTGGTGAATGACAGGTGAAATTGACCGTGATGTGAGGGAGAAAAAAACTCAAAACCCAAAAGAAGAGAGGAGAGAGAAACTTCACAGCAGCATCCTATAGTTTTTTTATTGTTGTCTTTTTTATTTTGGCACAGAGGAAACTGTTGAGTGGGGAAACAGAAAGGTTTCCTCTGTTATTGTTGCTTTTGCTCTTTCCCAGTACCCCCAAATTGAACAATTTTATTTTCCTCTCCTCTCTTTCCCGTTTTGCCTGAGTGGCGTGGGGGGGTTTCTCTGCTTCTCCCCGCTCCCTCCTTCTCCCTGTTCCTCCACTTCTCTTTCTCGTAATCCCTTTTTATGTTTCTTTTGGTCCTTTCTCTCGTGGTAGGGATTGACCAGGTCACATGTCAACAGCAGGGCAGCCAACTTTATCATTTATCCCTTATACGTGGCAGATGGGTCGGAGTTTTCACTTAGAAAGAGTATCAAAGAGTTAAGTAAAGTGTTTTGACATTACGTTAGTGTACTTCCCGTCACTGTCCTGATATAGTGAACTCTTACAGTGCAAAAAAACACTAGAAATAATCTCCATCCATTCATCCGTATTCGCTAAACCGCTTATCTTGTTAAGACCACATTTTCAAAAACTAATTGACTCAGGCCTGTGTCGTTTCAAGGAACTGAGAAAGTCATGTTCAATAGCAGTGCAGAGGGGGGTTGGAGGGGGTTGGGAGGGGGGGGGGGGAGTTTACTGGGGCTTCAGCCAAAGAGACGAGGTCGTCCAGAGGGCGAGGACGAGGGCAACCGGCTCCCTCTGTCAATCCGGCTCAGAGAAAGTTCTCGGAGCCCTAATTTGAAAGGTGAAACAGAGGCCTGAATGCACAAATGCTTGAAATCCCCTGAGCTACTGAGGGCACGCCGGGGTAAAACTAAAGTATTGACCAGGAGCTGAATGAGGCCTACTGCCCATCTAGGTGGTCAGCTTCTGCTTTTGGATCAGTTTTTAAATGCAGGCCCAACACTTTGCTTTTTTTTTTTGGCCCCGATCAGACAGAGCATGTTTTAGCAGCATAGGGCGGCTTTTTGTAACTGTTTTCAATGAGATTGAAGCGCACTACTTTTGCGTTTTGTGCCTCACGTTTATCCGCTCTGAGCGCCATGAACGCATTGAGTTGAAAAATTCAACTCAGAGTGGAAAACGCCCAACGTCATTAGCATTGCTTCTCATTGTGGTGACTTTCGCTGGATACCCGGAGCCTTATGACTTTATCGTAGCTACAATGATCCATGACCTGAAGAGAAAACAGCAGCAAATTAGTGCGGAACTTGAGATTTTGGGTAAGTTGTTTTCAATAATTTAAACTGTACTATTAACTATTTGGGTCACGTACAGTTCATGGTTTGTACTAAGGTACCGTTAGCACTCGTTTGGTGATTTCCTAGCAACATGCAGCAAACCTGATCAGGGCCTTAACCCACGCTAACCTGATGTGGCGTTTGAAAAGCAGCCAAATACATTCAAATGCATCACAATAATGTGCATAAACACCTAGATTTGATGAAGACAGACCCATAAGTAAAAGATCATTCTGTTCTGTGTTACAGGGAGGAACCGGGCCGGATTACAGAGGTTTTGTGCCCGGGAACATTTCAGCAACGGGAGGATGAAAGTATCAACAGACGGTAAGATTTTTCAACTCTGTGACTCAGCTCAGTTTGACCTGTGAGTTCCGTGTTTGTGCTTTCACTTATTTGCGCAGTAATCTATCCCTGCAAAGCTGTTTGTGCTGGTACCAGAACATCTGCGTCTGAAGACTTGTTAATGGCACTGGAGCCTGTCTCCAGCCTCCCCGTCTCTCTACCTGCGGCCTCCTCTTGTTTTTCTGGCTGCCTGCTGGTTTGTCTTTCTGCCTCCTTCAACTGAGAGCTACTCTTAGATGGAGAGGTGTGTAATGTGCGTCACTCCACCCAATTGCACGGGGCGGAGATAGGATGGATGACAGGATTTATGAGCTTTCTAACAAATTTTAAAGTGGAGCCTTGTTTCAAGAGCTCCAACTTGCAGTTTTCACATTGGTCGGGGAGTTGGGGACCCGCTTCAGACTCTGTTTGTGGCGGCAAAAAAAGCAGCTATTGGCTTTAAGTTACATTTCCAAGTTAAGGTATTCAGAGGTGGAAAGTAACTAAGTACATTTACTCAAGTACTTTAGCCTACTTGAAGGAGAGTATATTTTACAAGGCCAAAACAGGAATATCAACTGCTTCCTGACAGACAAAGTGTAACTCCGGCTCAACTGTTTCCCACTTGACCTTTCAGAGATGTTTATGAAATTTTACTTTGGGCCAATAATGTCAGTGGTTGAAGCCTTTATTATTGCTGGGAGTACTGATCATGGGAGAACAGTATTGCAGAACATGGCTTAAAAAACTATCTATGCCTATTGTTGTTGTTATCAGCTCTCCCATCTGACATTTGCTGAGTTAGATTGGAACAATCTTAATCATGAATAACCTACATTTGACCCAAATCAACACTTTTCTTATGAGACTATAGTAGAATCAAAGTGTTTTTATACTGGACTGATCCAAGTGTGAATATGCACGACTCTGTGAATGTGTGACACGCAGTATTAGCCAAAAACATTACGTACATGTTCCCCCACAAGCCCGACAGAATTGAAACATTATTATTTGACTTGCAGGATAACGCAAGAAGTAAATGGTGTGAAAGTGTAAATGAGCGTGTAGGTTTTTTTGGAGAGGGGGGTATAGAAAGGTGAGAGGGGTAAGCAGAGCTGAAGTGCTCCACTGGGGTGTGTATAATGGGGACAAGGCAGAGGGGGCACAGAAGACGCATGGGTCACATTAAAACCGGGTTCAGTGAGAGGGCTCTGCTAATGCTACCTAATCCCCGACAAGCCGAGCTCACACAACACACACACACACACACTAACACATACACGCAGTTGTTCTTTACTGGCACCTATTTATGACCGTTGGCCAGTGTGTGTGTATGGGTTTGAGAGGTGTGTTAGTATGTGTGGCTGATGTCACAGGCTGAGTTCATCTCGGACCACCACACATCCGACATGGAAAGTTGCATGCCATGGCATACTGACAATCTTTTTTCCATGTTCGCCCATAGTGATACACCACCTTGTCTGGTTGCTTGTCTGGTGCTGCTTTAAGTCTGTCAGCACTAATGTACTGTATTTTTATGGCTGTTGTGTGGTCCGATTTGGTTCCTCAGTGATGTTAAAGATAGATGGTGTGGATAGAAATGAGTGCATCATGGTACTCACACTCACACTACTTTGTCCCATTTAGCCCCAATTGTCTGTGTCTGTTTATGCGTAAAATTTTTGCTGCTGCACTCCTGAGGATTCAGAATTACACACTCATAAACCACCAAAGCAGTACATGTTTGGAAGCAGTTATTCAGACTGTCCTTCAAAAGAAAAATGACAGCATCAGACGTTTCAGCAAATGCCGAAAAGCGACGTGTATAAATCAGGCGACAACCTCTGTTTCTGAAAAGTGAAGCCAATGCGGAAGTGCCTTAAACTTGCATTGTTTCCAATAGTCTATGAGAAAATGGGCCTACTTCTCACTTGATTTATTACCTCAGTAAACATTGTAAACATGAGTTTATGTCTCAACGTTAGTTTCAAGTCTTCTTCAATACAGCATGATGTTCATTTAGTAAATTATGGTCCCATTTAGAGTCAAATAGACCATAAAGCAGGGTATGCTGTAGGGCATGGCTACCTTGTGATTGACAGGTCGCTACCACGGCGTTGTCCGGTCTGGGAGTCGTCCGTGTTTTCGTCTTAGAACTTTAACCTTTTCACAGTGTGTTTTCAGTTCATGAAAGTTAATTGTAACATTTCGGTCACCTAAAAATGTCGTATTCAGCGTTCGGTTGTACTTAACTCCACCCTCTTGTGTCACTTCTGGTTCCAAGAAACCAAGATGGTGACGGCCAAAATGCCAAACTCGAGGCTTCAAAACTGTAGTCCACAAACCAATGAGCTACATCACGCTGACGACGTCCACTTCTTATATACAGTCTATGGTTTAAATTCAAGTGACAAAGCCCTCTGGAGGACGTAGGAATTATGGCTGTTCTGTGTTGGGAGCAAACGAGGACATATTGTGACAATCTACAGCCACAAAATCTGCAGAGGCAGGAGGTCGGAGTAGTTGGATGGGTCAACAAACATATTGGACTTTGACACAGGAGTCCCCTGTTCACCTCTTGTCACATACCAACAGTCAACATTGATTTTTTTTTTTTTTTTTTTTTTTTTTTAAATGTTATTTTTTTGGGGGCATTTTTTAAGCATTTTATTGATAGGACAGTGTTGAAAGGGGGAGAGAGAGAATTGACATGCGGAAAGGACCACAGGCCGGATTCGAACCCGGGTCCACCGCTGCAAGGGACAGAGCCTTGGCGATACATGGGCGCTCGCTCTACCGACTGAGCTAACCAGCCGCCCAACATTGATTTCTTTTAACAATGAAAACTAACGCTACTCAACCTTAACCAAGTTGTTTTTGTGCCTAAGCTTAACCAAACCTTAACCGTCGCACCGTGAGATCATAACATTATGTTTATATTTTACATAAATTCTGTATGTATCTTCCTGGAGGGCAGTTACGTATCACATATTTGTCACCTGTTGGAATTGTTTCATACATACAGTAGATAGATAAAGGTTAAAGGCCACATTCTCACCTGAAAAATACTGCACTGCAAAATATTGTCTGCACACCTGATACAAAGACCAAAAAAGGGCTTTCCATGTATTTATGAGCAGTAAAGTGTTGTGCTGCATTTGAGCCTGATATCAGAGGTCAAAACAGGATAAATCATATCAGATTATGGGTGATGACATCCAGAGAAGCACAAACTTAAGCGGCGCACACATCCCACCGCAGATACAGCCAATGACGTCTGATTTTCGCGGGGCTAACCTGGTTAAACAAAGGTTATAAAACAACGACGTCCCAAAAGACAACAACATTCCGGAGGGGCCAAGTGGGTCTCTGAGGAAATCAGTCAGTCACATTCCTGTCTGTGATCAATCAGCCTCTGGCCCAGACAACCTGAGATTAACCTCAGCCTTTCTGGAAACTAACCTGCCCTTCCCATAGAAAACAACCTCCAGCTCTGTACAATTTACTGCAGTTTCCCTTGTTGTGATGAGCAAATATGTATTGGGGAAATATATTGTGTCTTTGAGACTACCTGCCTGCAGGAGAACACGCTCAGACACCATTCACTTTACTGCAATTTCCACTGTTAGGATGACAAAATAATTATACAGAAACAGAGTCCAGTATGTGTGTGTAGGCGTGTGCTGTGCAGCTTTGGTCCTCATTTGACGGGTAGATGACTGCGGAGTGAAGATGGATCCGCAGTGTGACGTGAGGCCGTTTAAGCAGAAAGGAACGCTCATTCTCTCCAACAAAGGGAGAATGTGGGCGAAGGAAGGAGGGAAGGATTTGGCACATTGAACACTAAAGTATGGAAGAGCACTCCGACCTGCCACGCTTTACTCACTACCTCAGAGGAGCTCAGCTCAGTGACAATGTGGTGGAGTCATTACGTTCAGGTCTCCAGGTACAGTGCTCAGTGTGAGGAGGGATGTGACCTCTCTGAATGGAGACGAAGCAGCGGGTTTATAGAGGAGCACGGTGAAGTTAATAGTTCACAGAAGAATTCTTCGGAATAATGTTCCCACTTTCCCTGCATGCTTTACTTCTCCTTCAGCTGCTGAACTTGCCACTTTCAACTTGAGTTTAATGAGTGAGTGGAGAGAGTTATCATGATAGCCGCTGCGTTGACTCGAGTTTTCCAGTTAAGGAAATGCTAAAATTGTGGCACTTTGTTTAAGTGGAACATTTCTTGTAGCCGCCCTGCACCAGGTTCCTGACAGCTCTTGTCTGCTGCCTGCTCTCAAACTCAATCACAGCTTTAAAGGGGGAATATCATGCTCATTTCCAGGTTCATGCTTGTATTTTGGGGTTTTTACTAGAACATGTTTACATGCTTTAATGTTCGAAAAACACTTTATTTTTCTCAAACTGTCTGTCTGAATATATAGTCCAGTTGCACGAAAAGGCGTGGGAATGACACGATAATGCACGAGGCAAAAAGCGTGTAATAAGAACGCCCTTCTTGCTTTAGGCGTGCCATTTTCACACCATTTAGTGTACTGACTGCAATGTACTGATATAGGATAAAAGGTTAAGAAAGACCGCTAACAGCGGGTGTGAAGCAAGGTGGATGGGTCCAACAATCAGGACTTTCAACCAGGAGATCGCTGTTTGAGACCAGTGTTTTGTTTGGAAGTGACGTCTGTCACGTGTTTTGTAGTGGCGTTTGCCACAGGTTTTCCGTACTGATGTTACATTGTTCCGTACGTATTTTACTTAGTTTACATACGTATTCTAAGCCCCACCATGCCATTTTTCCTTAACCTAAGTGAGTGGTTTTGTTGCCCCCTGCTGGTACTAGGGATGTGACGGTGAGGACATTTTTCCACTGGTTAATAAACTTGTGACAACACCGGTGTTACCGATTACACCGGACATTTTACAAGAAAAGATGACGCTCAATATGCGTAGAGCGCTTACTTTGATCTTTGAAGTCGGGTGTCTGTGTGTCTGGCCTCTCCGATCGAGCTTTCGCTGCGGGGCCGCAGGTTTCCACCCGGCGCTGTTCCGCCGCGCACACCGGCTGTGACCGCTCCTATCTCGGCACGGCGATTGCCTCATTAACGTTATGGTTCCCTTATAGCATTGGGTTTGAGTCTGAAATATTGCCAAATAGATGCCTTTGCTTTTCGCTTCGACACAACATCCTCCACCATCGTCTGTCATCTTTCTCTCGACCCTTGTGAGTGAAGACTCCTGTTACTCTGTGCTGAGACTCCATACGGAGCAGACACTTTTACTTTCAGTTTGTAGCGTCCGTCGTCCGACTATTTATTGATAACACGGCGCTGATACGCGAAAATGAGCTAAATGGGTTTTACTTTTGTAAAAAAAAAGCAAAACGGCGCTGGGTACGTAATGTTATCGGTGCATGCTCGAACATTATGTAGCACCGGTAACACCGACTACCGTAGCCTAGCTGGTACTGCACCTTCATACACGTATGTAATATTCACGCCTCAGCGAGACAAAACATGACACTGACACGCTATCCCTGGTGGACCCGCGGGTCTATTACACGCTTTGGCGTGATATCGGGTTGGAATATACCTGTAGCCTTTCCACCCTCTGTCTTAAACGCTCCAATTTAGCGCCTGTCTCTTTAAGTCCCCCTCCTGAAAAAGCCCAGTCTGCTCTGATTGGCTCATAAGAAAAATATGGTGCACCTTTGCAAAGGTAATTCTCAAGCCGTTTGTGTTATATTCTAATGTGCCTGCATATGACAAATCTGAATGGCTTGTTGAATCACGTGTTTTCTGATCTAGGCAGCCCACAAAAAAGTGACTGGGTTTTTTTCTCATAAAATATCATTCCAGTAAAAGAAAATGGGATTTATTCAGTTGTCAAGTGCACAGCGCCCCTGTTTCTCAGCGTCCCTATCCAGCTTCTCCACCTCCCTCCGCCTCGCCGTCAGCCTGCAGTGTTCTGGCCAGCACATAATTGTCTAAGTGCTTCTGGATGGCAGCAGGCTATTTGGTCATTAAGGGGCCTATTAAGTCATTAGTGCAACAGTGGGACTGCCGTCTGCCTGCCGACGGGACCAGATGATCGGCCTGATACGTGTTGCCGCGCAGTTTTCCACATATTTGCGCAGGTAATTATAGCTTAGATGTGAAACACCCTCAGATGTCACGCTTAAAGAGGGGATACATGTCGCCAGCACACTTTAAAGGTAATCTCCTCCTCCCCTTCTCCTCCTCCTCTTTTTCCACTTGGCGTATGTGCAGATGAGCAATGGGACAAGCAGAGCCTCGGGACATGTCAGAGAGAAAGATAGGGAGCGAGGAGGTCAGAGAAAAGAGGAGCAGAGTGCAGACAAAGAATCACTTTTTCCATCAGTCAGCCTTTGCGGCCGACACATCGCTTCAAACCCAGACTCGCACGCCCGTCACGGAATGTAAATATTTGGATATGGGTAAGGTTTGATGTTACTTAATTCCTCCCTTTAAAGATGTCCTGTTTAGGCGAACGCGGTCCAAAGAACACAACGCAAAGTATTCTGCATGATTTGATACGACGCGTGAGAATCGTATTTTGATTTCGCTGTTACTCTTAGCAACCCTTTTCCCCGGCCAGGAGACATTCACTTCCCTGGGATCACGATATTATACTCACCGCTTACATAAATGCTCATCAAATAACTGCCATGTACGGCCAGAAATCTCTGGATCTGTACGGAGAGAGACATTCCTCCTGGATATGTGCTGTATTTTACTTTTACTGTTTGTTTTTAAATCATTTTCAAATCACTGATTTGTAGCCTAAGGCCATATACTTTGCGAGGTCCAATCTGAATTGGAAAACCAAACAAATCAAATTGAATATCATATAAAATAATAGCGACTTATGGGAAACGCAGACAGTTAAAGGGAATGTCTGTGGCCCAGAAAGACAAAGGTTTCACTTTATGACCACTGTGTGTAAATTCAGTGGTTGCTCTCTGAGCGCCATGCACTTTTCATTATATATTTTCATACATATATTGGAAAAACTAAATGTCATCACGTTTCAAATTATTTTGCCATGAAGAAATACATTGTTGTGATATGTTAGCCACATCTCCAGGTCTGAAAGTGCCCGACTGTGACCACAGCATGTGTGAGGCTGCAGCGTCAGCACAACAGACAGCCTCAGCCTGACGTCTTCTATCTCTAGCGGAGGAGGTTAAGTGATTGAAATAGAAATGTCAGGTTGTCACTGAAGCTGTAAACAGAGGAGGACGCCCTCCTGCTGAGAGGAAACTGGACTCTGTCACTTACCACCATCCCATCCCCTAAAACTAGGACTGTCAAAGTTAACACCATAATAACACGTTAGCACAAATTTGTTTTAATGCCAATAATTTCTTTAAAGCATTAACACAACTTGTGATTTTTAGGTTTTAGGGCTCATATGAAACTATAAAACCTAAGGAATCCATTGGTACCAACCAATGAAAACTATTATGGCCATTTTCAAAGGGGTCCCTTGACCTCTGACCTCAAGATATGTGAATGAAAATGGGTTTTATGGGTACCCACGAGTCTCCCCTTTACAGACATGCCCACTTTATGATAATCACATGCAGTTTTGGTCAAGTCATAGTCAAGTCAGCACACTGACACACTGACAGCTGTTGTTGCCTGTTGGGCGTCTGTTTGCCATGTTATGATTTAAGCACATTATTTAATGCTAAATGCAGTACCTGTGAGGGTTTCTGGACAATATCTGTTTTGTGTTGTTAATTGATTTCCAATAATAAATACATACATTTGCATAAAGCAGCATATTTGCCCACTCCCATATTGATAAGAGTATTAAACACTTACAAATCTCCCTTTAAGGTACATTTTGAACAGATAAAAAATATGTGTGTTTAATCAATTGACAGCCCTATTTAAAACCATGACCCGCTCCCCTCTCTAATCCTGGGGTGACAAGCCATCTTTCTGTCTGACTCACACACACACAAAGTTGCACAAGTCGTAGCGCAAAATAGCCCGAGCTGATGGAAACTCGGCCTGGTCAGAGGTTGAGCCAGGTACTCTATCAGATGCCTGCTCTGCAGTGCCCAGACTGACCCCCCAGCAGACTGCCAGTCTCCTTGCCGCTCTGCTGCTCCGCGGCTCCACTACCACCTCCCGCCGCGACCCTTGACCCCTGCCCGGGAGACAGGCGCCACCAATATGATGCAATTTCTCTCCGACATGGGCCAGTGGCCTCGGCTGCAACGCGACCCAGGGAAAATAAATACGGGTGTTTATTTGGTGGGAGTGAGAGAGGCCCACAGGCTGGAAAAACAGCTTTGCACCAGAGACGATTTTGTTCCACATCTTAACTCCTATAACATACAAAACAAGCCATTGTGGTTTGGTACAGTGCACCATCAATACACTGTACCGTTGTGATGCTGAGGCTAATGTCAGTAGATGCACCTGATAAGTCATGATGGTAAAGCCCTTGAGTGAAGAGGCTGCATCACCTCCCAGAGCTGTGATTGTGCAGCTTTCTCCAGCCGTTCCCACTCGCTGCTCACAAAGACATCGGTGCTGGCCGGCCCGCCCAGCTGTCAACCTGCATCGGCCTCCAAAGAGTTGGAGAAGAACCATGCACCATGACTTGCCTTTGTTTCCACAAGCTCTAAACTGCCTCTCACGGAGACATGTACACCTCTCTGTGATCTAAAGAGAGCGTAGAGAGGTCTCAGACAGACAGAGCTCTTGTTAGACCACAATGCTCTAAAGAGGGCTCTGGCACACTTAGTGTCTCTCCGTCCCGCCCACGCTACCACCAACATCACCACTACAAACTGAAGATCGCTGCATTAAAACGCCCGCTCCACTTCCTCCTATCCCAGAGAGAATGAGGTCACAGATCCCCTGCACAACAGCCAACCTGTAGACTTGGACCAGTGCCTCAAGACCACCCGTCTACCTCACTGCCCTGGCACCGCTGGGACCAGGTGCCTATGAGAAACCTACAGTGTGACAGATGATGAATCACCAGTATTCGCCTTTCTAAGAGCCCCTCGTTGAAGTCAAAGTTACAGGATATTGTAAGCAACTACTTTTATTGGGTACAAATAATATGTGGGCCGTCAGGGTTTGGAACCGTTCCCAACTCAGATCTCCCTTTAAGCATTGCTCATGTTTCAGATTAGCGTTAGCGGTGGGACGATGCACATCAGTCTCCCTGCAGTTTCAACCCCACCGCTGCCTTTTACACTGTTTCTTATTCCCCAGTCAGTCTCTATCTATCTCTGCCTTTCTCTCTCTCTGCGTCTCACGTCTCTTTCTCCTGACTTCCCACCCACGCATTTTCTCTCTGACTCTTCCTCTATCCATCCTTCTGACCTCATCCTTGTTACAGTCGAGCGTAGAGGGAATCAATCAACCATGGTGTTCAGATTAAATCACAAATTATTATAATTGAGAATAATGGTTTCCATGTCAGCTTCAGTTCAGCTCCGGATTCTTCTCATACATATCTGGAAACGAGGGGGCTGGAAGCTCGGAAGTCCAAGTGCTATGGTGGGGTGAAATTCAAGTTATTCACGATCCAACTCTGACTGTATTTCCATGGCAGTAAAACTCTTATCTGAACTTGAGCACCTGTCTTGTAAAAATGTTATCATCCCTTGTAAATTCAGTGCTGGTTCTTTTCCCTGAAGATCAATAGATTTTGCTTATTATAGTTCAAATACAAGTTAAACACAGCTTTCTAAAGTTGGACTGCTACTCAACCCTGTTAGGATGTAATTTAAAACAGTGTTTTTTTTTCGGGGCAACTGCCGTGCGGAGCCACACTGAATACAGATCAGCGTTAGGGACAGTTATACCAGGTACACAACGGGTTCCCTACTACAGTACCAACGATCGTCAGTAAAGCCCTGATTTGTTGATGGTTCTAAAGCTTATCTTTCCAGATATTCCTGTGATGTGAGGTATGTTAGAGTGTATTTATATCCCCCGATCGGCTCGGAAGACCATCCTGGCCGCTCCGATTTCAAATCGTAAATATTAAACATGTTCAATATTTACGATCGGATATCCTGTTGCGTGTGGGGAACCCCGAAGACAGACGATGACGCAGTCACATGGGAAAGAACGATAGCCAATAGGGAACCAACCTGACTGAAGCGGAAGAACAACCACCGCCGTAGTCATGGCGGCCGCGCCTAATGCACGAGCTAATGTGAAGCATAAAGTAGTAGTAAGATGGACCTCAGAAATGGAGGACCAATTTGTTGATTTGTGGCAGCAACACAAGAGTTTTTTGAAAATGTCTCCATGACTTCATCCATCCATTATCTGTAACCGCTTATCCTATTGAGTCGATCCCAGCTGACATTGGGCGAAGGCGAGGTACACCCTGGACAGGTCGCCAGACTATCACAGGGCTGACACATAGAGACAGACGACCATTCACGCTCACATTTACACCTACGGGCAATTTAGAGTCAACAATGAACCTGCATGTCTTTCAACTGTGGGAGGAAACCGGAGTACCCGGACAAAACCATCGCTAACACAGGGAGAACATACTCATCCGTCCATCCTTCGTGAATTTTCAGTACAAAGTAGTTCAAAAACATCGCAAATTCTCCGTGCCTGTCGTCCGCCATGTTTGTTTACACTAAAGTCACGTTTGATCGCGAGATATTTCACGGGATTCTTGTTGTTCATGTTACTGTGTGATGTGCTGTTTTAGCCAAATCGTTGCTCTCACACACTATAGGAACGAAACTGTTACATTTTAACATAACATGTCGTTATGTGTGGCATCTCTCACATTTTAAACATCTGTTAAGATTTGTAAAATCTTTTATTGTGGGCCAGCCTTTAAACTGAGACTACTTTATAGAGGAAAAAAGACAGGATGCATGAAACCCTTTAAGATAACAGGAAAACAACACGTCTACAGGACATAACAGACTACAGATTGCAGAGCCCTCCTCACGGCGTTAGCACGTCTCCTCTTTATTACCGAGAGGCACGGCTTATTTCTAGGGGCAGTAAAGCTCCCAGGCATGTGCGGGGCACGCAGTGGGCCTTTGACAGCGTAGTTAGGAGGTGCTGATGAAAGAGGAGAGGCTGGAAGCTCACTGCCTCTCAAATTAGCCCCAGAGCCCTCGGACCTGTCACAAGGAGGCTTTAGGCGCCGCCGATGTGCACGTATGGAGCTTTGCATGCGTACTTCGTGTGCGGTGTGCCGTGCATGCACAGCACATGTGTTTGGTTGTGCTTGAATACACATACTGAGATGTTTTTCCTCTTTAATGTAGATCAAATGTTGCATACAGCATCATCTGCTCATCACAGATTTTTGTGGGACCTCCCACGGTTTGAAAAATAGTCTCCAGCTTTTAGGTTACTCCACCTGACTGAAATAGATGCACGTTCCCTTCTTGTCTTAATCATCAGACGAGATAAAGTTGGATACACTCCCCGTGTTTTACTCATCAGGTAATTAGGTTATTTTGTTCATCTTCCAGTATCCGATTACAGCACGAGCCCCACAAAACCGCAGAGAGCCAGACAGACAGTCTGCATTAATGAAAGAGAGAGCGCTCTGCTCTTCTCACCTCCTCTAATCTGTTCTGCATGTGCATTGCTCAGCCTGACACTCTCGCTGCACATTCAGCTGTTGGCTGTTTGTTTAGTGAGGTGGATGGACATTCATAACCGTAAAGCTGTCTCCAGCAGAAAGGTTTTAATCACTGTTTTTGTTCTTATATTGTTGTCTCACACATATCTCTCAGAGACGGTGCAACACCAAGAATCTGTCAACTTGTGCTGTGGATTATAGAGCTCAGCTTGCTCGTCTTGATACAGTATCTTACATCTACTTGTGCCCCCTCTAGGCCCGGCGTGTTCTTGCAATTTCTCCAGCTGTTCCAGCTGTGCACACAGGAAATCAAATGCAAAAAAGGAGAAACCAAACAAGCGTTCACTCCTCCTCTTACCTGAGAGAAGTTGAGCCCGTTGAGGGGGTGACACTGCTCCTCCACCCGCTCCACCGCCCCCGTTGTCTTCCTCATCCTCTCAGCCTCCTGAGCCAAGTACAGATCCAGCACCGGCGTCCCCCTGGACCGAACGTCCCACTCCGTCAAGGAGTTGACCATCAGCATCACCCACACCGGCCTCTTCCTCTCCCAGTTCCCTGCGATGGCGTTGAACAGGTAGTCGGCGTACAGGCCGCGGCCGCGCTGGTCGGCGGTCATCCAGTAAGGCATCATGTGCTTGACGTAGTCCAGGTGGCGTTTGAGGCGGCGGTACAGGTCTCGAGGTAGCAGGGTCTGCAGGTTCTCCCCGTGGGGCAGCAGCTGGCAGCTGGTCAGCTTGGCGATGGTCAGAGGGTCGGTCAGGTCCAGCTCGAAGTACACGTTGCGGCTGCTGTGGAAAGCCTGCTTGGACCGGTCGGGGATGAAGTCCCAGACTCGAGTGTAGGGCACGTGGATGGTGCCAAATAAGTACGAAGGAGGGTGAGGAGGGTGAGGAGGCGCTCGTTTTACTCGCCACAGGAAAGAGTTCATGTCACTTTGCTGTGGAGGAAAGAAAATCAGAGATGGAGGTAAAGATTTCGAGAGCAAAAGGGAAACAAAAATACCAGAAGCATCATTTCAGAAGAACTCAACTAAAGCTGACACATTTTTCCTCTATTGTGGTTTACTGGCTCGTAGGCCCGGGTCAACATGTTAAAGATTGAAATACAATTTAGAGATGACGGCAGCCAGGGGAGGTATGAAGTCTAGTCAGCTCGCTGTCGGCTGCGGGCTGGGGGTTTATAGAGGGGCCTTCTGGGCCGTAAACAGACCCCCGTGTATTGTTGAGGTGCATACCTCGGGTTGCCAAAAGCCTCTTTCGGCCTGGGAAGCATTTCGAAGGCTGCAGTGCAAATATACTGCACTGGAGCTCATAAAAGCCAAAAGCTGAAAGAAACCTGCTCTCTGCTCTGACCCCACTGTGATACTATTGTTTGTGATTTTTTTTTTTTTTTACACCACGCAAGGCAGGGAGTTCTGGTGCTGACAGCCTGAAGTACGGAACTGTTTTAATCCTCTATACGGTTTATATTACAGGAAGTGTTTGTCTAGTGCGGTTATCTTCATACAAAACAATGTCACAATGGAAATGAAATAATCGCAGCCGCTCTAAATGAGCACGAAGCCGGTTTTGAAATATGTTTCTTGTTAAGTGCTCTGCAAATGTGCTGTGCATGTGTCACGACTTTGATGTTGGCTTTATTCAAATATGAAAAGAGAATTAACTTCTATAAACAAATATCAAACTTCTGGCTTCTGAGACGCAGCGTAATCAGGCATTTTGAGGGATGAAACCCATTACTGTAAAATAAAGTTATTCTTAGAAAATGTTTACTTCTTAAATTTAATCAAGATTTCCTTCAGCATGTGTTCCAATTATGCTGCCAACGCTGCCTTCAAAATGCAACGTTTCAAATGGCTGCCAAGAGGCCAGTGTAGTCCTCTTGTGGGGATGTTCTCTTATCATCATAATTGAGTCATTTCTGGCGCAATATGTCTCGACTAAATAAATCGAAAGTGCTATATTTAATGTCAGAGCAGCCTTTCTTCTTCGCAGATCCACTGAGATGTTTAAACAGTTTGGTTCTAACTCAATTTGCACATTTGGCAGCAGGGCACAGCCGACACTGGAGACTGACGGGAAAGCTTTGGACGCATTCTCCGTCATATTCCTGAGACACGGAAACTTCGCAAAGGAGGCTAAATAATGCTCTAAACTTATGCTAAATTTTGGCGAGGAAAAACTGGCATGACCATTTTCAAAGGGGTCCCTTGACCTCTGACCTCAAGATATGTGAATGAAAATGGGTTCTATGGGTACCCACGAGTCTCTCCTTTATGATAATCACATGCAGTTTGGGGCAAATCATAGTCAAGTCAGCACACTGACACACTGACAGCTGTTGTTGCCTGTTGGGCTTGAGTTTGCCATGTTATGATTTAAGCATATTTTTTATGCTAAATGCAGTACCGGTGAGGGTTTCTGGACAAAGCAACAGCTTTTTTTGTGTGCAGCATTTTTCATTAACTTTGCACGTGTGCGCTTATAGGCCTTATAGCCTCATAAATGTAGACTTCTCGACATGGAAAGTGCGGTCGTGTCCTGAGGAGAGGAGAGGAGAAGCAGGCGAGGTGGAGATCCCCTCTCTGCTAAAGCTGCGTGGACTTTTCTGGAGAGCCTTGACGCGCACGGCTGCTTTCTTTTTCCTTTTTTTTATAGGGGTAATTACTGTTAACAGGAAACAGAGACCACTGTACTGACGCATTACAAATCACATGAAGCGAAGGAGCACCGAGTCTTCAGTGATCTCTGACAACACATCCATTATATATAGGATGTATAATGAAACAAAAAGCCATGTGATGATCTCCAAACGACAAAATTCTCACACTTCCCTGCTTCACAGCATTTGAGTATTAATTACTGGTGCAGGTCAGAAACCTCCAAATTCCACTTTATATTTCAATCCTTTGATATTTGGCTCCTTTGTGTTCAGTAAATTGTGTTGCTTCAGGACCAGTAAAACTATTTAGAAGCTATTGTGCTTCATCAAAATGCAATGATTAGCAATGAAATTACTTTTGCATCCCCTTAAAGCTGATTATTTGCTATTATTGCACAGAGCAGTCGGATCTTATCAATACATCGCCCAAACAATGGGCTAACTCCTGTAACAGTGAGGGGCCTATATGAGAGCTCTGGTGTTAATTTCAATATCATCTGTGATCAGATTGAGTTTACAGACAATATCCAGAGATGCTGTACAGATACTCAGAGGGGGTCGCTATACTTAGCTTTTACTCTTGATTCTTATCCATGTTCTTTGTTCATCCTTATCTCATTATTTCTTTTCTTTCATATCTTGATTTGCATATTTCTGTTATCAGTTTTTTTCCAGGTGTTATTTTCAAGATTCAAAGAACTTTATTATCACATAGTGATAGAAAGTTGTCTCAGGTTAGGGTCTCGCAGACAACATAAAAACATACACCCATGAAAGACATAAAATTACTTTAAAAACACAAACAATTCTATTAATAAATAGACGAATGATCTCTATTTAGGGGTCAAAGAGGGCAAACGTGTTGGATGTGATGATTTTAGTTCACTTTTCCTCATCTTCAGG